>NC_060282.1:54103332-54266153 GCF_021613505.1 Equus quagga
GGGGGGGACAGTCACCACTGCTCTCGATCTAGATGTAGGGTCATCTTTAGCCCAAATCCTTAAGACCCCCTCTTCTTCCTTCCAGTCAATGCCCTCGCAGGTAACCAGTCGTATAAGTTCTCAAACCCTATATTAGTGGGGCCTGTTTGAACCTCATATGGAATTATACAAGACATTCTTTGCATCTTCTTCTTTAGCTCAGCACTATGTTTTTGAGATCGACTCGTTGCATGTGTTGTGACTCTTCAGTGCTGTCCACTGTTACTTTATGTGATTGCATCACAGTTCTTTTATCCGTTCCACTATTGAAGGACGTTTGAGTGGTTTCCAGTGTGCGGCTATTATGAATAATACTAATATGAACATTCTTATTCATGTCTTTTGATAAATATAAGCCCTTATTTCCACTGGATGCCCAGGAATGAAATTGCTGGCTAATAGATTGAGTGTATGTTTAGCTTGATTAGATACTGTCAGTTTTTCAAACTGTTTTTACATCCAAATCAATTTACACGTCTACCGGCAATATATATACTGCTTCACATCCTCACCAGCAATTATCTTGTCCACTCATTTAATTTTAGGCCTTCTGGTGGCTCTATAGTGGTGTATTGTTGTGGTTTTAATGTTTCCCTGATTACTGATGATGTTGAGCACCTTTTCTTGTCCATTTGTATATCTCCTATTGTAAACTGCCTTTCAAGTCTTTGGCCCATTTTTCCATTGTGTTTTCTGTCTTCTTCTTATTGATTTGGAAGAGTTCTTTGTAGATTCTAGATATAAGCTATTGTCAAAAATGTGTGTGGGCCAGCCCAGTGGTGCAGCGGTTAAGTTCACACGTTCCGCTTCTCGGCGGCCCGGGGTTCGCTGGTTCGCATCCTGGGTACAGACATGGTACCGCTTGGCAAGCCATGCTGTGGTAGGTGTCCCATGTATAAAGTAGAGGAAGATGGGCATGGATGTTGGCTCAGGGCCAGTCTTCCTCAGCAAAAAGAGGAGGACTGGCAGTAGTTAGCTCAGGGTTAATCTTCCTCAAAAAAAAAAAGTGTGTGTCTGTGTGTATTGTAAATCCCAATCTGTGCTTGCCTTTACACTCTCATTCCATTATGTGTTTACTTCTGTAGTTTCTGTTGAAAAGACATGATTCTCTGAAGGTAACATGTCTTTTTCCTCTGGCTGGTTTAAAATTTTTCTCTTCGTTTTTGGCTTGCCACAGTTTGAATATAATGTACCTAGAGGTGGTTTTTTAATTTGTCCTACTTTCACTTCACTGAGCTGCGTATATCTGTGGATTGATATATTTCATCAGCTTTGGAAATTTTTCACTCAGTATCTCTTTAGATATTGCTTCTTACCTGTTTTCTCTCTTCCTCTCCTGCTTCTGGGACTCAAATCTAACATATAGTAGACTTTTTCCTTTTTCCCCCTCATGTCTCTTATTCTATGCTCCGTTTTGTCCGTTTTTTTGTCTCTCTCTTCTTTAATTTGAATGTTTTCTTTTGACCTGTGTTTTAGTTTACATAACCTTCTTCTGCTGTGCCCAGTTTTCTGTCAAACCATCTAGTGAGGCGCCGGCCCCATGGCCAAGTAGTTAAGTTTGCGTGCCCCTCTTTGGTGGCCTGGGGTTCGCTGGTTTGGATCCTGGGCACAGACCTACACACTGCTCATCAAGCCATGCTGTGGCGACATCCCACATAGAAGAGCTAGAATGATCTACAAGTAGGATATACAAATATGTGCTGGGGCTTTGGGGAGAAAAAAGAAAAAGAGGAAGATTGGCAACAGATGTTAGCTCAGGGCCAGTCCTCCTCACACACACACAAAACTGATCTTCACTTCTTCGTGTTAAAAAAACCCCAGCTAGTGAGTTGTTAATTTCAGAAATTGTTTTGTTCTAAATGTACTATGTCCATTTGATTCTTTTCAATACATTTAAATTCTCTGGTGAAATTTCCCATCTTTTCATCAGTTTTGTCCATCTAATTCTTGTCCACTAAATCCAATATTGAGTTTGTTTGTGAGGCTGTATCTATTGTTTGTTTTTTCTACCCCATTTTTCTATCCCTTTGCACATCCAGTAATTTTTATTATATGTAGACATTTTATATAAAGAGACTGTGGAGGTTCAGATAGTATCTTCCACCAGCAAGGAATCTCCCTTGGAGAGATTTCCTCTATGAGGATGAGGGACTGACTACTTCAGTCCTAATAGGTATTGAAATGGGTTGGAGCTGGTTTCACTTTTAATAAGACTTACATAACCTCTGGGCATTTCTCATTCCTCAGGTATTTCCTCCTGGGCTTTGGATTTAGAGCTTAGTGAGTTCTGTCTCGTCAGTTCTGGAAGATGACAGACTCGGTCTCACCTTCGAAGGTTCTGAGCTTTGCTTTCCTGCCTCCACCCTCCCCAGGTGGCTTCCACATCTGGTGAATGTCTTGAGGAGGCCAGCCATGTGCTTGAGGAGGGCCTTGTGACTGAAGGGGGACCTGTTCTCCCACATGAGACTGTCGAGTCCCCTTATGTCCTCAGCCCATGCTCAGAGTCTACAAATGCCCTCAGAGAAAAAACACCTAGTAACAGCTGCTCACTTTTGAAGAGCTCCCCTGCTCAGAAATTTTAGTAAACTTAATCTTTTTGCTTCCACAGCTCTCTGATGTCTTTAGAAATGTGGTTTTATTTATCTGACTTTTTTAGTTGTTGCATCAGAACAGTGGTCTGCTCTGACCTATTAGCATTTTTCTTGAAGTTATTTTTCTTGAATTAAGTTTCTTCTTCTATCTTTGGATCACATTTTTATCTTTCTATAATATCATTTGTTTCCAATGCAATTCAGAAACTGAACATTAAAAATTTTGCCATTTACAAGTATAAAATGTAATATAGGTTTTGTAGTTTAAAAACATTAGAAGGAAAAGAAGCGTGTTGTAATCCCTGCAGCTCTGTATGCTTCAAATTGCAGTCGTGTGATGTAAGATGCCTGAGCACTGAAATAAAGCGAACTGGGTTTGAATTTCAACCCTGCTCACTGGTTTTGTGAGCCTCTGATTCTAAATATGCATAACAGGGATAATTATACTTACTTTATAGTAAGATGTACAGCAGAGGGTTCAAGAGATTTTCACATTAACAGGAAAACTTAATGACAATTAACAAGCCCCAGAAGTACTAAGGAAGAAGCACCAAAGGGAAATAATATGCACAAAGGTTTTGTGTATGAGCTCAGATGCTAGAGGCTTTCAGGGATCAAATTACTTACAGACTAAAAGCTTTAAATAGGATGGGAGCTTGCTATTCCACATTATTTATAATAGGATCATCAGCACAGGATGAAAAATGCTAACTAATAATGGACATGAGGCACAGTTTGAGGAGCCAATGCTACCATTCACTAAGGGATCATGAAGAATTTTCTATAGGAAAAAGTATAATTTATGGAAAAAGAGACATGGAAGGAAAATTTGCCCAGACAGACCTATTAGAGTAGATAAGGCTAGTTAGTTACTGACAAACACACCTTTTTGTACATTTTTATTATCCTTAATTTGCATGTACGTTAACACATTTCATAACCCATCTGCTGTAACTGGTGGGAAAGAAGTTCTTCAACCACCCAATATTCATCCAGGCCTAATGTCTGTAAGATTTGTGGCCAGCATAAACAGAACGAGCTGGGAGAGCCCCAGGAGATTGGACCAGAGGGAGGGGGGCTTCTGCCGCACTGGGTGAGTTCCTGCTCTCATGATCAAACAAGGATGCCTTGTCTGTAAGAGTTTCCACAGTTCCAGCCAATAATAGGGGCAATAATAGGAAGCTTCATTACAAATGTGATTCATTAAAGACAGTTAAAATAAAAATGTATGTTACTTTTAAGAAACGTAATAACCTTATAATACACACACTTAAAATACAATATCCAGGGGCCAGCCCGGTGCTGCAGCGGTTAAGTGTGCACATTCTGCTTTGGTGGCCTGGGGTTTGCCAGCCGGGGTCCCGGGTGCAGACATGGCACCGCTTAGCAAGCCATGCTGTGGCAGGTGTCCCACATAGAAAGTAGAGGAAGATGGGCATGGATGTCAGCTCAGGGCCAGTCTTCCTCAGAAAAAAGAGGAGGATTGGAAGATGTTAGCTCAGGGCTAATCTTCCTCAAAAAAAAAAAAAAATATATATATATATATATAATATCCATATAATAACAGCAATATCTTTGTCATACCCAACAAAATTAACACGATTTTGGCATCATTTAATACCAGCTATGTTGGTTTCCTAGGGCTACCATAACAGAGCACCCCACACCGGGTGGCTTAAATAACAGAAATTTGCTTTCTCACAGCGTGGAGGCTAGTTCAAGATCAAGGTGTCAGCAGGTTTGGCTTCTCCTGAGGCCTCTCTCCTTGGCTTGCAGATGGCCACCTTCTTGCTGTGTCCTCACATGGCCTTCCCTCTGTGTGTGCACATCCCTGCTGTCTCTCTGTGTGTCCTAATCTCCTCTTCTTATGAGGACAGCAGTCAGATTGGCTTAGGGCCCCACCCTAACGACCTCTTTAAAGACCCTGTCTCCAAACACGGTCACAGTCTGAAGTGTTGGGGGTTAGGACTTCAACATATGAATTCTATTCATATTCAGTCCATGACACTAACCTTATCACCTTCTTTCTCCTCAGTCTCTTTACTCTGACTGCTTCCTCTACCCTCCTCCTTCTTTTTCACACACTAACTTGGAAGAAACTGGATCTGTTGCCCCGTGGATTGTCCTACATCCTGAATTTATTTGCTTCTTCCTCATGATGCTAACTTTCTCCTCTATTCCCTAAATTCCTGCAAACTCAATGTTAGATCCAAAGGCTCCAATGGACCAGATCGTTTCATGGATAGTGCTTGCACTTCCTACTGCATCCCATCAGAGGGATACAATGTCTACCTGACTGGGCCACTTTTAGTTATGCTGAAGATGTTATTTCATAAAGGCCCTTCTGAACACCTGGTAGGTCACTTCAACGTTTACAGAGTGGCTGATAGGTATAAGCTGTGTATGGGCACATGCTGCAAAGGTTAACAGGTGCTACTCTTGTTACAGGAGCCTTCTGCTTGCCAAAAGATCTTGACATTGTCCGCTCCAGGCAGACTCTTTGAAGCCCTGACCCTCAGCAGGGCCAGAATGACTCTCTGATGCCTATGTAGTTGATCTCTCCTCCTCCCCTTGCACCACCAGGAGCTGCTACCCTGCCTCCTCCTAGCTGTCACTTCCCTGGCTGGACTGGGGATCGATGATGATGATGATGTCTTTCCCTCTGCATTGTTAATTTGGAGAACTGGGTAGAAGAAACTGCATCACCTCCAGAAATGCATCTGAGGATATCAGATGTTCCCGGACCCTTGTCCTAGTATTGAAAGGTATTTAGAGGGTACCTAGAAATATGAGTGGCCGTTAGGGAACATTGAAGGGGCTGTGTCCTTTTTCCCCTTGGGAGGATATAGTCCTCGTATCACTTCAGAACCAAAGAAGAAACTTGATTCATTCTTTTTATTATTATTATTGAATAAATTTGATGTGTAACTGTGTAAGTTTGGGTACAGTTTACTTTGACACAATTATATATTGTAATATGTCTATGTATTGTAATATGAGTGCCAATGTAGCGATGTTTATCACATTACATCATTATAGTACAACATTATTGTCTATATTCTTTATACTACGCATGAGATCTCAATGGCTTATTTACTAATTTGTACCCTTAAACACCATCTCTTTTATCCAACCCCACCACCATCCCCTGGTAATCACCATTTTACTCTATTTTTTATAGGTTTAACTTTTTTAGATTCCACATATAAGTGATATCATACAGTACTTGTCTTTTTCTGTATGACTTATCTTGCTTAGCAAAATGTGCTCAAGATCCATCCATGTTGCTGCAAATGGGAGGATATCTTCCTTTCTCATGGCTAAATAATATTCCATTGTGTATATGTACCACGTCTTTTTTTATCCATTCATTCCTTGATGGGCACTTACATTGTTTTCATATCTTGGCTATTGTGGATAATGCTGCGGTAAACATGAGAGTGCATATATCTTGTCGAAATCCTGTTTTCATTTCCTTTGGGTATATACTGAGTAGTGGAATTGCTGGATCGTATAGTAGATCTATTTTTAATTTTTTGAGGAACCTCCATATGGTTTTCCATAGTCGTTGGACCAACTTACATTCCCACCAACAGTGTATAAGGATTGCCTTTTCATCACATCCTCACCAACTTGTTTGTCTTCTTGATGATACTGACTTGATTCTTAATGCTCTATGGCTTTCATCATTACTTCAGGCACTTTCATAGAAGTGTGGATATGTAGAGGATTTGAATTCACATCAAATTTCAATTCACATTCTTAGGGTTATATTGAAGCACACATAATACACGATACTCCCTGGGCTCTAGATTTATTTAGATTTCAAAACCAGAGATAGATATGAAATATGTATGAGATTGAACGTAGTAAGGGCTTATGTGGCATTAATTGCACTTATTCATTGTCTTTTCTATTAAATAAAACCTGAAATGTAATTAGTTAAGTTTTATGCATTTCTGTTTCTCCCAATGCACTTTGGGGACCCACTTCTCCACTGTTGAAGTAGGAAAGAGTATAATTGTAGTAATTCTCTGGGCCAAAGAGCACTTCAAGTGCTTTTAACCGAGGAAAGAGCCTGCATTCCTGATCTTTATACCAACCTGTGTCTATAAAGGAGGTTAATGGAAATGCTACGTAATATGACTGGCATGTTTATCTGAATTTCTCACTGTAACATGATGTTCAGGGAAAGTATTTTCATGATGTATTTTTTTTTCCCAAATACACACTTTAACATTTCTGCTAAGTAGTAGGAACTATATGTAGTTCTTGGCTTTGACGGAGCATCTCCCTCAGGAGTCAGGCTGCTCACCTCCCCAGTGCTGTCTGAGGCTCTTGTTCTCTCCTCATCGCCATGATGCCTGCGGCACTCATGTCTGTCACTGCTCCCGCTGCACGGGCACCCACAGCTGCTGTTCCTGCTCTCTTTTATCCCTCCTTACTCTTTTTCCTTGGATATTTTTTCTTTCCTTTTCTTATGGTCTCAGCTTTGTCATACCCAACAAAATTAACAATGCCCAATTAAAATTAACTTTATGGAACAGAAAGGGGGAATGACTTGGCTAGCCAAAGCCCACTGCAGGCAAATGACTTTTATAAGTTCACCAATATAGGGACAGAACAGAACCCACATCCAGCATTCCTGTTCTTTCGGCACTTGTTTGAGTCCACCATGCTGCCTTTCAAGTAAATTAAAATAACAGCGTTTTAAAACTGTTTTATGGAGATATAATTACAAACCATACAATTCACCTATTTGAAGCATACAGTTCAATGGCTTTCAGTACATTGAGAGTGTGTAACTATCACCATAAACCTCTTTAGAACATTTTCGTCACCCCAAGAAGAAACCCAACACCCCTTAGCAGTCACCCTCCAAGCCCCTTTCTCCTGTGGCCTCTGGCAACTACTTTCTCTTTCTACAGATTTCCCTGTTTTGGACATTTCACATAAATGGGTTTATGCAACACGTGGCCTTTTATATCTGGCCTTTTCACTTATCAATATTTGCATGATTTACCCATGTAATAATGGCATCATAGAATAAGAAGAAAAGCTTAACGATCATCTTGCTCCTTCAGTTTGCAGACGAGAAAACCGAGGCCCAGGGAGGTGGCCCATTGCTGAGGTCACAAAGCCTAAGTGTGGAGAGTAAAGCTGGACCCACCCTCGGCCTGCTCAGCCCACCGTTGGGTTTTCCTCACGCCTCCCTAGTCAAAGTGCAAAAAGTACTCTGCGCTCTGCTTGGCCAGCTAACAGACTTACACCCCTCTTCTCTAGTCTTTCCATTTTCAGCTTTCTCAGCTATTTTTGTCACTACTTGCATGCACTCATGACATGCTGTGTTCCTTCTAGGTTTGTGAATGGTTGAGGTGCCAGATGCCTGAGTGTAGATAATTGGGGACCTGGCTACTTGACTCTCTGCTAAATACAGACGCAAGGTATAGGATCAATTTGTTTATGATCTCAAAATACAATTTAAGGACTTTCCACATTACTCATCCTATCTTTTACATTAAATATCATCAGTAAGTACTAAGTTAAAATAATAATAATAATAATGGCATTAGTAGCACTTAATAGTTTTCATATACATTCTCTCATTTACTACTTTTAACAAATCGATATAGCTAATATTATACAAATGAGGAGCAGGAGGCTTAGAAAGGTGAAGTTATTTGGTCCAGGCCTCACAGAGGGCAGAGGGCAGAATGGAAGAGGACCTCTGACTTGAAACCCCATGCTTTCTTCCCTATATGGCACAGGCCACTACATGGACTTCTTGACATTCTTGATCCATTGTTCATTATTTTTCAATGATTCTTCTGTAAGTACCAGCTGTGGGCTGGAAGGCCAGCCCTGGACTTGCAGGACTCCTCCAAATAAACTTGATACTCCCACTTGGCCTCTCTGACCTGGTCACCACAAGGATGCTCATCTCGTGATCTGACTTCGTCGGACACTTCTACCTCCCATCATCCATTGCGCTCTGTGGAACTCAGTCTATAATCAGCAAAATGCCCTAATTCTTCACAACTGTCTTTTAATGTCCCTTTCATCCCTCACTGAAATCTGGCTACTCTTTGCACACAGGGCTTCCCCCATGGCCTGATAATTGGAGACATCGTTCTGTTGAAATTCCACTACTTACTTCCAATCTTAAAAGTAAAGGCAGGTTTCTCTTTGCTCTCTGTTGCCAATTCCAAAACATGTCTTCCCTCAAAAACCCTACCTCTTAAGTTCTGACACAGGCTACAACATGGGTGAACCTTGAAGACATTATGCTAAGTGAAATAAGCCCGTCGTAAAAGGGCAAATATTATGTGAGGTTCCTAGAATAGTCAGATTCATGGAGACAGAAAGTAGAAGGGTAGCTGCCAGGAGCTGGAGGAAGGGAGGTGTTGGGGACTTCATGTTTCATGGGTACAGAGTTTCGGTGTGGGCAGATGAAATAAACAGATGGGATGATAGCTGTACCACAGTGTGAATGTACTTAATGCCACTGAACTGTACACTTAAAAACGGGAAAAATTGTAAATTTTATATTATGTAACTTTACCATAATTTTTTTTTAAATACCTCTTTTGAATGCATGTCTTAGACTGAACCGTCACTACTGCTCCTTTCAGTCTGCACACCCTCTGGTTCCTGCCCCTCATGTAGAACACTCCAGCATGTGGGCCACCATTTCCTCACCAGCATTGTTCTTGTCATCATTCTTGATTTCTTCAACATCCTTGTAAATGACCTGTGCTACCCTCTGGCCTCCCAGCTCCTTCATTTCTTGGCCCCAGAAATCTATTCCTCTGCCACACCTCAGCCCTCACTCACATGACCATCCCCTAGAATCTGCCATTACCAACCTCCTCAGAACTCTCATCAGCAAACCCCCAGCTGTGACCCGCACCTCCCTTCCCTCACACTGACTCACTCTGGTCCTTTCCTCCATGAGTTCTCTGGTCTCTGAGGCCTCTAGCCCCTTCTCATCTCCCTGACTCTCACGTGTCCTCATTCTCTTCCTCATTCACCACACCTCCTGCATGTTCCAGGAGCATGCCAATCTCATTGGTGTTTGCAGTTCCTTCTTCTTAGAAGCCTCATCCCCCACATTTTTGTATGCCCACCCTCCGTATCATTGTTCTCAGGTCAGGTGTTTCCTCTTGAGAGACCTTCCCTGGCCACTAACTGTAATGGTACCCTCCTCTCATCATGCTGTCATGTATCAACCATTTTACCATTTTTGTAGCACTTCTTAGACGTGAAGTTCTCTTTCCTATTTCTTTCATGGTTTTTGTCTGTTCTCTCACTAGAATATAAACCCTTGGCAGAGACACTCTAGCTCACCCCTGTAGGCCCAGTGCCAGCAACACTGACTGGTATAGGTGGCGCTCAGAAACATCTGTGACCAGTTCAACAGGAAAACACTTTGAAAACAAACAAGAGTCATTTTTTTAACCTTTTTACCCAGATTTATAATAGGGTCATTCTTTACCTCATCCTTCTGATAAGTCATCAAAGACCCGGCATATTTTCAACATTTGAGAAACTCTGAAACAAAGCAGCCAGGAAGGATGTGAAGAACATTATCCCCTCTACCATTTTTTACAGTGTCTTGTTGACAATATGCCAGGATGCTGCGGGAATATAAAAATCTTTTGCAAGGCCATGATTGTGCTTAGTGGACTCCAGATTTATGCAAAGAGCTTTGTAGGGTTTCTGCATGAAACAGATGCCATCTCAATCACTATTATACTTTTTTAAAAAGTTCCTCCTCCATCATGCTTTCCATTTCTTGAACACAAGAGTCAAAAACATTGAAAGGACAAAGAAAACAACTTGCAGTAAGAGTAAAATCTGTGAAGGAATATTTAATATGAGAGAGTAGGCAAGCAAGTGTCTGGTGTCCAACGTGCATGCTGTTAGAGCTGCAAAGACTTCCCAGGCAAATGGTTCACCTGCCTCATGTTCCTTGTGAGGCTCATGGAAGTCCAGTGCCCTGGTGGGTGACAGGCATCCTGATAATTATAAAATCTGTGTTCCATCCTTCTTCCATTAGCATGCCTCCTTCTAGCCTTTCCTGTTTTCACTTTAGCTTTCTTTAAAATTATGCCATACAAATAGAAAAGTGCACATACGGTTTGATAAATTTTCACAAACTGAACACACCCGTGTAATAAGCACCCAAATTGTGCAACAGCTCCCAGAAACTTCCTCATCAAGGGCGAGCACTATTTTGACTCCTGACAGCATAGAACAGTTTTATATTTCCTTTAAAAGACTCATACAGGTTTAGGTCTATAGGTTTTGTTGTCTGGCTGCTTTCACTCAATGTTGTTGGTAAGATTCACCCACAGGTTGAGGTAGTTGTAGACGGTTCATCCTCATTACGGAATAATATTCCATTGTATGAATATACCACAATTTATCCATTCTGCTATTGATGAACATTTGAGTACAGTCACGTGCTGCATAACGACATTTCAGTCAACAGTGGACTGCATATATGACAGTGGTCTCATAAGATTAGTACCACATAGCCCAGGTGTATAGTAGGTTATACCATCCAGGTTTGTGTAAGTACACTCTATGATGTTTGCACAACGATAAAATCACCTAACGACACATTTCTTAGAACATACTCTGTTTGTTAAATGATGCATGACTGTAGTTTTAGGCTGTTATCTGTAGTATATCCAGGAACATCCTAATGCATGCTTTTGGTGCAACCTTTTTGGGGGGTACATAATAAAAAGGACAGGGATGTCTGGGTCAGAGGGTGTGCATATGGTCAGCTTTAGGTTGTACCACTTGGGACTTTCATCAGCAATGTAGATTGCTCCATATCATCATCACTTGGCATTTTCTTCATTATTTTAGCCATTCTGGGGTGTGTGTGTGTGTGTGTGTCTCTGTGTGTGTGTGCGCGCATGTGCATGCCATTCTCTATGTTTTAATAGTTACAATATCTGCACTGGATCATTATACTATTAGGTTGTGGATACTACTATGAAAATGAAGAAAAAGATAGGCTTTAAAATGTAAAAACAAAATGACTGATTTTTATGTTTTTGACAGAAGGGTCAGGTGGATCAGTCCATATACTGGCGATTAATTTTATTTCCTCTAAATCAGAATGGGCAAGTTAATTTATTTAGCAGTCGTGTCATCAATACTGCGCATGTGTGTGTATACATGCATGTTATGGACATATGTATATACATACATATATAAATATATGTTTTGTTTGACACATATATTTATAATGTTTCTAGTGCCTACTGTATGCTGGGCACTATTTTGCCATCTATTTTGCATGAAAAAATCACTGCATTAATGTTTTAATGTAGTTTTCTTTTTAAAATATTTTGGAGATGATGAACAAACAATGAGACATCCAATAGTTGTTATAGGAAGAGGGACATCAGTTTAGAAAAACTTGTCAAATTTGCCTACCCTGGAATGCTAATTTTAACCTTGATCTTGGCTACATGTGCACTCCAGCTAGCCACCTTCCACAGCATAGTCCCTGAGAGATTGCACACAAGAAACTACCAGAAGCAAACCATATTCCTCAGGTTTCTGCCCACCATCTTTGCAAGGACTCTGACTCTGATGACCTTAGGGTGACAGTCTCTCACTCTGCATGCTTCTTCTCTGGCAGGGCTTCTGCACCTAAGCCAGAGCAGCACGGGATAGCCTGCTCTTCTGTACCTCGACCTTACCTTCTCAGCTACCCAAAATGAAAATGTACAGCCAGCCCTGGATATCTGCAGGCTCCGCATCCGCGGATTCAACCAACCGCAGATCCAAAGGTCTATGACGGTTGGTTGTGTCTGTACTGAACATGCACCTATAGACTTCTTTTCTTGTCATTATCCCCTGAACAATACAGTATAACAACCAATTACATAGCCTTTATATTATATTAAGTATCATAAGTAATCTAGAGATGTTTTAAAGTATGCAGGAGAGTGTGTGTAGGTTTTATGCAAATATGACGCCATTTTATATAAGTGACTCCAGCGTCAGTGGATTTTGATGGGGGCGGAGGACGGAGGGATTCCCGGGGTCGACTGTATTTCCCAAGCAAGCACATTCATCCGAAGTCACCTCCCTCCCTACCACGTCTCACCACCTAAAATACTTCTTTAGAAGGAGTGAAAAGAAGCACCACAGAGGGAGGAAGCACGTTTATAACTCTCTCATTGTTCTTTCCAGAATTTTACCTTTTTTCTAGTGATCCAAGGCAAGAATGGAAGCAGAGTGATTGATATGGAGACTTCCTTCATGATCCAAGGCCGGAGGTGTCGTCTGGGGCCGGGGCACATGCAGAGAGAACAGAGGGTGGACGTGAGAGACATGCGGGCAGATAGACTTCATTTGGTTTTGCCGCGAGCTGGAAGAGGGAGGAGTTGAGGGTAACTTCAAGCTTTTGGACCAGGATAGGTAGTACCGCTGCTTCCCAACATCAGAAAGGGAAAGGAGGGTAGGTTTGTCCAGGGAAATGATACGTTTGATTTTAGACATTGATTTTTCCATGTTGCAAATATTTTGTCCTGTTTTTTTTCTGTAATTTGCAGTGATTGCTCAGAAATTCTGTTGGGGAGCCTATTCCTTCCTGTGGAACACTAAAAAGCTGGCAGGAATTCTCATGCAAACTGTTAATGACTGCCTGACACATTCTTCAGCGATTTGAAGATTGCTTAAAGCAGCCCACAGACAAAGATTTTAATAAGTGTTTAACGCTGTCAGAGGTTCCCCTGGGCTGAGTTATCATTGCGAATGCACCCATCTGCAATCTCCCTGAGAAATTCCCTTGGTCTCCTGGGATAAGAAAGGCCCAATGTAAAGATTTCAATTAGTACTTCCAAAATGCTGTTTAATTGTTGGTTGGTATTATGAAACAACAAGTTAAAATATGCATAATTTATTAATTTCCTTCAGATCATATTCTCTTGTTATTTCTGATATTTCCCAAAGGCAGTTGTAAAAGTTGAGTAATACAATATGTTCATTTAGTAACAGCAGAAGAGAAGAGAAAGACATTACCATTATGGTCTTAAATCCTCAGTGGCTTAAGTTACAAACTTGGCAACAGCTGTATAAACAAAAGAGTAAGATTTCCATGCAAAGTCACTGAAAAACAGATGGTGACATACTTAAGTAGTTTTTTTAAAGGTGAGGACATGTGTAAGCATCCATCTGGAAGTAATTATAATTCTAAAAAGTTTATTGTTATTATTAAGCTTTCAGTTGACTTCCCCTACTAGAACAATGAACCAGCTTTTTCTTAAAATAGCCCTAAAATATTCAGACAGTAAAACCAAAAGACAGAAAATTTTGAAAACTCATAGTTTTGCACAGAGGAACAGTTAAGAACTCCAGCTAAAATTCACTAGCTATTAAAAGTTATAGCTTTCTGTGTCCTGTAAAGTGGAAATTACAGCTTTGATTTTTGGTCTTTTTGACTGTGCTGAAGTCAGTGCAAGTGACTGCAGCTCTTCGTTAATATTTCATGAGGTAGAGTCAGTTGGACTTTTTTCTGGTGATGACTATACCATAGGATAACATGCCAGCGTTCTCTCAAACTTAAAATTGGCTTATTTCAGGATCCTACTAAACAAAATAGAAACATCACTGTTGACTGGGAGTCAGCTCATTTCCCAGGAGCTAATAATAACAGGTGGAAGGCTTGGGCAGGCAGAGGACCTGTTTGTGACTTAATTAGCATCAGGTGATCAGTGTTTATGCTTGGGGTGTGGGATTCAGAGAAAGCTATATTCACCTGTTGCTATTTACAGAGTAGGTAGCTAAACCTAGGGAAGAGTTCAGCAGTAAGATAGGCCCTGCTGGTTGCGGTTGGTCTGTTCTTCAAACTTCATTGTGTGGATTCTTAAATGAGAGAGAATGAGCAGCCAAAAAAGACTTCCCGTGGATTCATCAGCCTCAAAGCCAACATCCTCAGAAACAGCTCCCTTCAGGTTCTGGAAGCCTGGTGCTCATCACGCCAGATTTGTACCTCCCTCCAACACACTTAAGAGCTTTTAACAGTTGCCTTTCCCCAGCTTCTTCACTTGATTTCTTCCAGTTCTACCAGAAGTGAGAGGCACTGGCAGAGAGGGACCTGGATCATAACTTCCTCACCCCCACTCACAGGTGAGCACCCAATTTTAAGAAGAAATGTTTGCAGAAGAACCTACAAGGGGCTAACACTCAACCCTCTACCACATCACTATTGAATACACGCTGGATATGCTTGCCCAGCAGGCAGTGTTGTGATGTAGAATATACAACTAAACCTACTTTCCGTGAAAAACCATCCTTCTTCCAGGGGAAAATAATGTTAGAAAAAGCTTTCCCAGGCTGGGGAAACTTAGAAGGCAGGAAGCCCAAAAGGAGAGTAAAGTCAGCAGCAAACTGTGCTAAATACTCAGAAACGTGACTGCAGAGAACAAGGAAATGAGATTCTCTTGAGGCCACAGTACAGAGAAGATTCCTGGAATATCGCCATTCTTTTGATGCACCTGGCTACCACCATCAGTGGGAACTCACAAAGCAGCGAGAGAAAAATGAACAGGAGAAGGGGCTCATGAGGAAAGGAGCTTTGTTCCTAAGACAGAGCAGCAACAAAGCCCTGGTCATTTGAATAGGCTCAAAAAAATTCTGGGAGAGATATTTATAGGGCACACCTGAGGAAATAAGGTAAAATTAGCGTGCCCTAGTATAATGCAAGAGGAAGTCTTAGGTTTATGGTCTAGGAGGGGAGACTCTCCTTATTTGTTGTCAGTCTAGTATAGTTGGTACATTTAGAATTACTAAAGCCTATAAAATACTCAGAAATAGTCTCTATCTTCACCTCCTACCCCATTTTAACTTCATTAGTAACTTCCTCAATGTGAAAATAGAAAAGGGGCAAAACTCAAATCAGTTACTTTTGCACCATCCGGAAATCTGGTAGGAATGATTGAGTTGGTTGGTGGCACGGGTCAGTATCCTGTGCAATATTCCCACCTCTTCTGACTGGTCCCACTCTTCATTATCTCACATAAGGGAGCCACAGAATTCCTTGTGTTTATAAGTCACTTTTCTTGGGAAACAGTTGATATTTTCTATGTTTTGACAGCCTTCTTGTATCTATAAAGATTTAAAGAATCTTTCCAAAATAAAGAATCAGAGAGACATCATTGGTTTCGGAAGTAAAGATGCTACAGTGAGGCAAGTGGCCAGTATATTAACATGTTGCATCCAGTGATCCAGAAAATGAATAGAAAATTCTAGAGATGGCTAAAAACTGTATGATTTCATTTATATGACATTCTGGAAAAGGCAAAACTATAGGTAACTATAGCTACATTTTTTTAAATCTTGAAGAAAGTTACAAAACCTCAACATATTCAAAAATGGTAAAATCATACAGGCCACATTTTCAAATCACAATGCAAAAAAATTATAAGCTAATGACAGGCTAGTCAAGAAATTAGAAATAAGCTTCCGTGAAACCTTGGATAAAAGAGAATTCTGAACTGAAATTAGATCTGAGCTCTTTGGAGCTGAGCTGTTAGATCTGAGCTATTTGGAATTAAACAATAATACCATATAGCAAAACTCATAGAATAGGATCAAGGCAGCAAGTGGATAAAAATGTGTAGCCCTAAATGCATCAATTAGAAAACAGTGATGACCAGAAATAAATGAACTAAAAATTTAGTACCAGAGAAAACTAACGAAGTAGCTTTAGATAAAGAATTATGGAAATGAAAGCAGAAATGAATGAAATTTACAGTCAACAGAAAGTGAAATTGATCCATAAAAACCTAAAGTCAGTTCTTTGGAAAGCAGAAATACAGACTAACCTTTGGCAAATCTGATTAAGATAAGATGATTTTTATGGGTTCTAGCATATCTTTAAAAACCAGGTGATTCTAATGTTCCAGTGCATTAAAACAGATGGAAATTTTTCCAGCTTAGTTTAAACAGAGAGCAGAACAAGAAGATCAAAACTGGACAAGGATAGCCCAAAAAATAAAATTCTACACCAATCTCACGAAGTGAGTGAAGATCCCATTCATAATAGCAACACAAAGCACAAGACTACAGAGATTTATTGAGTGCTCACTCCATGTTGTGAGCACCGTTCAAGTGCTTCACTGGTTTTGCTCCATTCGACCTTCACCTCCAGGTTCCTTACTATCCCAGTTCTATGCGTGAGGGAACCGAGGCTCAGGGAGATGAGCTGACTTCTCCAAGGTCACATTGCTAATTGCTGGCGGAGTTAGGACTTAAACCAATTTCCCTAAATCCTCAGTTACAATGGATGTAATAATCTTGAAAAATTTTTTTGCCAGTCTCATAATTAAAAAGTGATACCTGGTTTTATTCACATCTCTTTTCCTTCTATGATTTTCTGCCATGTAAATTTTGATCTTTGTTCTTGAATCACTTTAGTTTTGATTTTGCATCTTCAGTGTTTATGGAATCCTTCATTATTCCATTCTCCTCTCAGATGAGTTAATCCTACTTACTCTCAGCTACTGTTTCTGAGACTCCATTGAGAATGCCAATAGTCTTGCAAATTTTACTTTTGGTAAAACTGAACATTTTTTCATAGATGATTTATATGTATGCGTGTGCCTCTGTGTGTGTGTGTACGATTTCTTCATTTATTAGCTCGTAAAATTTTGTAAAAGGAAACTTCTCCTTATCAACTATTAGGTTATCCTGAAGTAATGCTTTATAGGAAAGGAAGGGTAAACACTTGGTTCTTTGTCCTTATTTACCAGTTTTCAAAATCAGTTGGTTTCCTAACATCTTCTAAAAAGTAATCAGTGAGTGTTTTAGTATCATTCCAAAATCATGGATTTACACATATCGGACGTGTTCCAATTCGTTGCAGTTATTATTCTTATTGATACTTAAACTTCCCCATGCTT
Source organism: Equus quagga (assembly GCF_021613505.1). Classification (NCBI taxonomy): domain Eukaryota; kingdom Metazoa; phylum Chordata; class Mammalia; order Perissodactyla; family Equidae; genus Equus; species Equus quagga. Next base: position 54,120,896 of record NC_060282.1, read on the forward strand.
GGTCAGGAGCAGCCTTGTTTATGTTGTCTCTTGTGGCTCAGAAGTTTAGCATTTTTATATAATCAAATCTGCAAATCTTTTATGATCCCTGGCAGAGATAGTAAAAATATTATGATACATCTGAGTATCTAAACTATGAGATACAATGAAACAAATGAGATAGAGCTCCAACTGTTAAAATGCATGAGAGAGAACTACGTGTACTATCAAAGATTCCTGAGACTTTTTTTTTTGAGGAAGCCTGGCCCTGAGCTAGCATCCATGCCCATGTTCCTCTACTTTACATGTGGGACGCCTACCACAGCATGGCTTTTGCCAAGCGGTGCCATGTCCGCACCCAGGATCCAAACCAGCGAACCCCGGCCACCAAGAAGCGGAATATGTGAACTTAACAGCTGCGCCACCAGGCTGGCCCTCTGAGACATTTTTAAAGTAAAAATTATAAGGCACAGAATCATACATATCATCTAATGCCATTTAGATAAACATACTAAAACTGTTTTAAAGTATAGTTAATTATATGTTGTTAATTTCATAGAAACACTTCTAGAAAGATACATATCAAAATCTTAACACTAATTACTTCTGGGGATGGGAGAAGAGTTAGAGCATGCGGGGAGCTGCCCTTTCTCTGTGTGCTCTGTGCTGTGGATGGAAGCGGGGTTGAAGGCTCAGCAGCATGTATTCCTATTTTATTTGGGATATTGCTTTTTGTTTAAAATTAGTTTTACTGTTTTCAAGCTCAGGTTTGAATTAATGTTCTGCCTATGATTAAATTTTCTGTCTGTCAATTTCATTTGCAAATGGTTTCTGCATTTTGGGCCAAGAGAAATCTCAAAAATTGGTTGGAATGTTTAAAGATCTAAGTCAAGTGCATGTAAATGTTTATAAAAGTAAGTGGAATCTCATAGGAAATAGCATGATGTACTGGAAGGAAAGAGGGACTGTGTGTGAGTGTGTGAGTGTGTGTGTGTGTGTGTGTTAGCAGTTTGTAGGATTCCAGTCACGTACATGCTCTCAACTAGCCATGTGATCGTGGACAAGTCACCTTAGCTCTTTTGGCCTAAAAATTAAGTAGATTAGATCACAGTAAAGTAACAGTGAACATCATAACTGGAAATATTCCCACATTGCTGTCTTTTAAAATGCATGTGTCTACACTGAGCTGTCATATTTCTGACAGAGCCACTTGCACTGACAGGCTGGTGTGATGAAAGTGTTGGACGGAGGGTTGGTGACCTGGGTTACAGGTCATCTGAGACACGTCAGGGAATGAGTTAAGCCTCTTTAAGCCTTGGTTTCTTCACCTGAAAAGTGGAAATAATAACTGCCTTTCCTGGCTTACAGCACTGTGGGAAGGAAAGAATGAGGTAAGACATATAAAAGTCTCTTGTAATCTATAAAGCCCTATAAAAATATAAAGCATTCTTCTCTTAATTGGCCTTGAAGTTTGCTCATCAAATTGGAGCTTTCAAATATGATATTAATGGAACTATTTTTTCTATCTATGGTGCAGTAAAAGGACTAGGAGAAACTCTTTAGCATAGCCAAAGTATAGTCATTATTTTATATGGGATGTGATGTTAAAACAAAGCATCTGTTTTTGTTCTAAATGTTCATTCATTCAACAGACCTTTTCTTGCCATCTACTCAGCGGAGCACAGAAGTTCCACCCCCAGCCATGCTTGGCCTCAGAGTGATAGCTGATACTCCCTGTAGAAGGATAAGAAAACTCCTTAAGATGTTATTAGACTCTCCTTTTCTTTTTTTTTTATATTTTTTTCTTTTTCTTTTCTTTCTCTTTTTTGCTGAGGAAGATTTGCCCTGAGCTAACATTTGTGCCAATCTTTCTCTATTTTTTAGTATGTGGGCTGCCAGCACAGCATGGCAGCTAACAGAGCAGTGTAGATCCACGCGCAGGAACTGAACTCAGGCCACTGAAGCAGAGCACACTGAACTTAACCACTAGGGCACTGGGGCTGGCCCTAGACTCTGCTTTTCTACATGTGTTTTTATTTATTGAATAAATGAATTCATAATCTTGGTATACCCGAACACTATATAAGCAAAGCATTTTGGGTGTGCTTTGTTGTTTCTGAGATACTGAGCTCTGGGGACTATTGTAAGTTGGAGAAACCTAATTCATACTGGTGTGAGCAGTACACCACATGTCCTAATGTAAAAAGAACTTCGAGATACTTTGTCAGGTGAAAAAGAGAGGCACAAGATAGTCTGTGTACCGTGCTCCCATTCTCTTAAAAATGTATGTATGTGTGTAGATATCTGGAAGGATATACAAAAAGACAGATGGCAGTGTTGTCCTCTGGGGAACAGCTTTTATAGTAAATCCGCCAGTATTGTATGGTTTTTCCTACCATGTGCATGTGTTACCATCTTTTAAAGTGACTTTTTAAAGTAATATCATAATTAGCACATTGTTTCATTGTCTCAGCTGCAGGTTGAAGTCCTCAGTCATCTCGATGCTCATGCACATGATAGTTCCGGATAGAAGCGTTAAAATCTTTTCACAGGAGCCCACATTCCACGTTAGACATTGTAGGTTGAATTGTGTCCCCCGCTAAAATATGTTAGAAGTCTGCTATGGTTGAAGTGTTTGTGCCTTCCCAAATTCATATGTTGAAACGGTGGCCCCCAAAGATGATGGTATTAGGAGGTGGGACCTTTGGGAGGTCCTAAATCATTAGGTGGGGCCCTCGTGAATGGGATTAGTACCTTATGAAAGAGGCCCCAGACAGATTCCTGGCTTCTTCCACCATGTGAGAGCGCAACAGGAAGGTGCCAGCTATGAGCCAGGAAGAGGGTCCTCAACAGAACACAACCATGCTGGCACCTTCATCTTGGATTCTTGATCAGTTCCAGTCCCAGATCTGTGAGAAATACATTTCTGTTATTTAAAAGCTACCCACCCAGTCTGCGGTATTTTGTTATAGCAGCCCTAGCAGACTAAGACAAAGTCCTAATCCTGGTACCTATAAATGTGACTTTACTTGAAAATAGGGTCTTTGCAGGTACAATCAAGTTAAGATGAGTTCATACTGGATTAGAGTGGGCCCTCAGTCCAATGAGTGCTATCCTTACAAAGAGAGAGTGAGCTTGGGACACAGACAGACACAGACGGAAGACGACCATGTGATGATGGAGGCAGAGTTAGCGGTTATGGTGCCACAAGTCAAAGAAGGCTAAGGATTTCTGGCAACTACCAGACATGAGTGGGCAAGGAAGGATTTTTCCCTAGAGACTTCAGAGGGATCCTGGCCCTGCTAACACCTTGATTTTGAACTTCTAGCCTCAAGAACTGTGAGACAATAAATTTCTGTTGTTTAAAGCCATCCAGTTTGTGGTAATTTCCTGTGGCAGCCTTAGGAAACTAAGATAGACATTAAGGTTTACTCTTACATGGAAATGAAGGACATCCTTCTGGTTTCTAAGAAAAGCTGTGTGGGCATGGCTATTTTCATCACAACTGGATTCCGGCCCTATGACCTCCTGGCTTTACTGTCTCCCTTCTAAGTTCTTTGATAGCAACCCAATTTTATGTTCTTAGCCCTGACACTTTGCATCCACTTTGGATTCCACAAGTCTCCTTCTTTCTCCACTAAGACGCCTATTTTTTATCTCACCCCTTATTGATCTCTATTAATGTCCCTGCACCCAGAATCTAATGTGTGACCTTTGCCAACTTTTGCCTCTCTCCCATGCCAGATATTCTCGTATTTCTTTACATACTTCACTAATTAAACAAGCTGGACTCAAGTGCAAACAAGTGATGAATTTCTTCTCCTACACCACCTTCAAACACTGTTGCATCTCCCTTCCTCTCCCTTTGATTCTGTCTTGGGCAGGTCCCGTAGCTTTCAGGTCAGTGTCAGTATTAGAACAGTTTCATTTTCTGTCATTCAAAATGCTCAGTCTCGTCTAAATCAGAACTGTAGTCTCATCCAATTCAGTTTCCCCTCACCCAGCTCAGGCCTCTTCAGAGATTCACCAGAGCGGCAGTCAGAAGGCAGAAAAGGATGTTATCTCTTTGTCACTTCTTCACTTTCTCTCCATTGGTTCCTCTGCTGCCTCAGCCACAGCAAAGTCAAGAACAAGGAAGCGTTTGTAAATCTGTCATGGGAGTTCAGAGACAACCTGCTCCCCGATGAGAACCTCTGTCCTCCCATTATTTTCTTCGTATGAAACTCCTGTTAAATGTATATTGAAACTGGTAATTCTGTACTCCCTCTTTTTCCTTTAAACAGCACTGTGGAGATAAAATTTACATACCATGAAATTCACTTGTTTCAAGTGAATAATCAATGGTTTTTAGTATATTTAAAGAGTTGTGTAAACATCACACTAATCTAATTTTAGGGCATTTTCATCACCACAAAGAAACCTTATTATACCCATTAGTAATTATTCTCCATTCTTTCCCCCTACTCCACAGCCCTAGGCAACCACTGCTCTACCTTCTGTCTCCCTAGATTTACTTATTCTGCACATTTCCTATAAATGGTGTTATACAACGTGCAGTCTTGTGTGTCTTCCTTCTTTCATATAGCATAATGTTTTCAAGATTTATTCCTGCGATAGCATATATCAGTACTTCATTCCTTTTTAAGAATTGATATCTAAATCACATACCATAAAATTCACCATTTTAAAGTGTTCAGTTTAGTGGTATTTAGTATATTCACAAAATTGTGCAACAGTCACCACTATCTAAACCCAAAACCCTTTCATCACCTCAAAAAGAAACCCCAGGGGCTGGCTCAGTGGCACAGTGGTTAAGTTCGCACATTCTGCTTCAGCAGCCTGGGCTTCGCCAGTTTGGATCCTGGGTGTGGACATGGTACCACTTGGCACACCATGCTGTGGTAGGCGTCCCACATATAAAGTAGAGGAAGATGGGCATGGATGTTAGCTCACAGCCAGTCTTCCTCAGCAAAAAGAGGAAGATTAGCAGCAGATGTTAGCTCAGGGCTAATCTTCTTCATAAAAAGAGAAACCCCATACCTATTAGGCATCACTCCCCCCTTCCCCCTGCCCCTAACTCCTGGCAATCACTAGTCTACTTTCAGTCTTTATAGCATTACCTAATCTGAATATTTCTTACAAATGGGATCATACAACATGTAGCCTTTTGTGTCTAGCTTCATTCACTTCTTTTTTAATTTGAATACCCTTTATTTATTTCTTTTTCTTGTCTAATTGTCCTGGATGGAACCTCCAATACAATGTATTGAATGAAGTGGCAAGAGTAAACATTCTTTTCTTATTACTAATCTCAGAGGAAGAGCCATCAGTCTTTCAGTATTTAGTATGGTGTTAGCTACAGGTGTTTTGCAGATGCCCTTGATCAAGTTGAAGAAGCTTCCTTCCATTTTTATTTTGTTGAATGTTTTTATCATTAAATATGTTGGATTTTGTTGAATGTTTTTTCTGTGTCTCTTGAGAGGATCATATGATTTTTGTCCTTTATTCTATTAATATGGTTATTACATTGTTTGATTTTTTTATATTAAACTAACCTGGCGATCTTGGGATAACTTCCATTTGGTGATGGGACTCTTTTTACATGTTGCTGTGTTCAGTTTGCTAGTATTTTGTTGAATATTTTTGCAACTGTGTTCGTAGGAGATGATTTTGATATCTTTACTTGGTTTTGGTATCAGAGTAATGCCGGCCTCATAGAATGAGTTGCAAAGTATTACCTTCTCTTCTATTTTTTGGGAAAGTTTGTGAAGAATTTGTATTAATTCTTCTTTAAGTGTTTTGTAGTATTCATCAGTGAAACCATCTCAAGCTGGGCTTTTCTTTGTGAGATTCTTTTATATTATTATTAATTCAATGTCTTTAAATTTTTCTTTTCTTCTTCAGTCAGTTTTGGTAGTTTGTGTCTTTCTAGGAATTTTTCCATTTCATCTAAGTTTTCTAATTTCTTAGTATATTGTTGGTCATAGTGTTCCCTTATAATTATTTTTATTTCTCTAAGAGCAGTGGTAATACCACCTCTTTGTTTCCTGTTTGTTTAGTTTCCACATGTTTTGAATTTCCCAGATATCTTTCATTCTGATTTCTAAATTAATTCCGTTGTTGTTGGGAAGCATACTTTGTATAATATTAGTCATTTAAAATCTATTGAGGCTGCTTTATGGCCTAGCATATGATCTGTTCTGGAGAATATTCCATGTGTAGTTGAGAAGAATGTATATTCCACTGATGTAGGATGGAGTACTCTATAGATGTCTAGTTATGTCTAGTTAGATTATAGTACAAACATGCATCGCTTAATGATGGGGATACATTCTGAGAAATGCATCGTTAGGTGATTTTGTCATTGGATAAACATCATAAAGTATACTTACACAAACCTAGATCGCATAGCCTACCACACACCTAGGCTCTATAGTACTTATCTTATAGGACCACTGCTGTATTTGCAGTCCCTCGTTGACTGAAACATCGTTATGCAGTGCGTGACTGTATTTTCATGTCATCTGTATCCTTGTTGATCTTCTACCTAGTTGTTCTATCCATTATTGAAAGTGGGGTATTGAATTCCACTACTATTGTTGTTCAATTGTCAATTCTGTCAATTTTTGCTTCATGTATTTTGGGGCTGAATTGTTAGATATATATATATATTTGAAGTTGTTATATCTTCCTAAGAGATTGATCCTTTTATCATTATGAAATGTCCCCTCTTCATCTCTAGTAGCATTTTGTGTTTAAGTGTATTTTGTTTTCTGTTAGCATAGCCACTCGAGCTGTCGTATGGTTGCTCTTTGGCACATCTCTCATTTTCCCATCCTTTTACTTTCAATCTATTTGTATTTTTGAATTTGAAGTGTCTCCTATAGACAGTATATAGTTGTTGTTTTTGTCAAAGATATTACATTTTTATACACTATAAGTACAACACAATTTTATAGATATTCTTTTTTGTGATTGGCCTTTAAATCAGTTAAGAGAAAAAAATAAGTATGTAATCATACTGTCTTTTATCATCACCTACATAATTACCTTTACTGGAGCACGTGTGTGTGTGTGTGTGAATTATTATCTGCTGTCACTTCCTTTCAAACTGAAGAACTTACTTTAGTGTCTCTGATAAGGCAAGCCTGCTTGCAACAAATTTGCTCAGTTTTTGCTTATCTGGGAATATATTTTGCCTTCAGTTTTTAAAGATAGCTTTTTGGGATATATGAATGTGTTGACAGTTTTTGTCTTTTGGCACTTTGAATATGTTATCCCACTGCTTCCTGGTCTCTGTTGTTTATGATGAGAAGTCAGCTGTTAAACTTACTGCGATTTACTTGTTTGTGATGAGTCATTTTTCTCTTGCTACTTTAGGATTTTCTCTTTATCTTTGGCTTTCAACATTTAACTTTGTGATGTGTCTCAGTGCGGATCTCTGATCTTATCCTGCTTGAAGTTGATTGTTATGTAGATTAATGTTTTTCATCAAATTTGGGAAGTTTATAGCCATTGTGTCTTCAAATATTTTTTTCTGTCCTTGTGCAAAAACGTATTATAGTAAGTTTGAGACTGCTATCCTAGAATCTTTCCAGTCCTGCTGGCAATATTTGCTCTTGGCTGGTGACTGGGAACTTGACTTTCAAAGTGTTTTCAATCAACAGTTAATTCATAGCGATCATTCAACGTGCCTAGAATGTTTGTGCAAACAGTATGTTTTATGCTGAATACCTGCTTTCCTTCTGGAAGTCTGGAGTTTTGGTATGTGCCGGCCAGAAGGTGCCTATGTGACCAGCCCCCCAACAAAAATCTTGGGTATTGAATCTCTAATGGACTAACTGGGCAGAAACATCACAGACATGTTGCTGCATTTTTGTTGCTGGAAAGTGTGCTCTGTGTGATTCCTCATGAGAAGGAGAAAGCTGAGGGAAGCCTGCACATGGATTTCTCAGTCTCCACTTCTGTCTTTTTCCCTTGCTGATTCTGTTCTGTGTGGGCTGGCCGCTTTTGTTCTTATTGCTGCTAGTGTCATGGAGTTACCAGCCCATTCTTAAATGCTTGCCACTAAAATCTCCAATGTTTCTGACGGTGCCCTTAGGCAGGAACTCTTCCGTGCTCCAACCAAAATAAAGTTAGTACCCTGTGGAGCGCTCTGTCTTGAAGGTCTGCCCGGCCCCTGGGAAGAACCTTGGAACCACTGCACCAGAGCTGGGGCCGGGGATTGCAGCCTGCTTCTCCTGCAGTTACACTCCAGCTCTACAAGCAAGCTTGGAGGTGGGGTGGGGTGGAAGCCCCAGGTCTTCTCAGCTTGCTCCTCCCATTGTAGAATCTTTGCCCTGCAAGCAAGCTTGAGCTTCGACCCTACAAATGGGGACTGGGCAGGAGGAGTGAGACCTAGTCTTCTTGGCTATGGTCACATGGAATAGAGGTTCTGCAACACAGAGCTAGGGCGGAATGAGAGAGGCTGTTGCTGCTACCCTCCTGGGGTAAAACTAGAGCCCGACATTGGAAACTGAGGGGAGAGGACACTGGTGTCTTCTCGGCTACACCAACCAAGAGTACAGTTTCTAGCACACAGAGCTGAGCATGGGGAGGATGGGAGCTGGTCATGGCTCAAATGCCACCGACTCTTACTAACATTAGGTAGATTTTGTTGGATACATGTTTCTCCATTTGCTGCATGTAATTTTACCTACGTTATATGTAAGTCAATTTCCCAAGACTTTTTGTAACTTTTTATTTAAAACTCCAGAGATTTTTTTTTTATACCAGTTAAATATTTGCTAGGGAGAGGGTCTGAGTGCCTCACATAGCGGTTCTGGAGGTCTCACCCCTCCCTGTTTCTTTATCTCTTAGTCTCTCTGCATAAAATTCTAAATTAATCCTTCAGTACTATTTTCTAATTTTCTTGAAACTTTCTACTTGGTACTTTCTGCTATCCATCTGTTCTTATTTTATTTTATTTATTTTATTTTTTTAAAGATTTTTTTTTATTTTATTCCTTTTTCTCCCCAAAGCCCCCCAGTACATAGTTGTATATTCTTTGTTGTGGGTCCTTCTAGTTGTGGCATGTGGGACGCTGCCTCAGCGTGGTTTGATGAGCAGTGCCATGTCCACGCCCAGGATTCGAACCAACGAAACACTGGGCCGCCTGCAGCAGAGCGCGCGAACTTAACCACTCGGCCACGGGGCCAGCCCCTATTTTTTTTTTTTATTTTTTAAAGATTGGCACCTAAGCTAACAACTGTTACCAATCTTCTTTTTTGTTTTTTTTCCTGCTTTTTCTCCCCAAATCCCCCCAGTACATAGTTGTATATTTTAGTTGTAGGTCCTTCTAGTTGTGGCATGTAGGATGCCGCCTCAGCATGGCCTGACCAGCCGTGCCATGTCCGTGCCCAGGATCCGAACCGGCAAAACCCTGGGCTGATGAAGTGGAGCACGTGAACTTAACCACTCGGCCATGGGGCTGGCCCCTACGCATCTTTTCTTATTTCATTTTTATCTGGTTTTGTTTCCTAATTTTTTTCTCTTTTAATGGAAATGATTTCTTCATTGTTTCTTTGATCGTTTTAACATTTATTTTTCATCTTCTTCCATACGATTAAATTCATATTCCAATGGGCAACTTTGATGACTATCTTTCTTAGCCTTATATTTCTAAGTGTGTTTTGGATTTTGGTTTACATGTTCATTTTGAAGGAATTGGGTTTTTTTCTTTTTGATGATTTGTCTGTCTTTCTTGTTTTCAACTATCTCTGTTATGAAACACTGAGATTTCCTCCACTGGACATCTGAGCATCCTACTGAGAACCAGATATGATGGCAATTCAGAATTTCTGCCCCATGGGATACTGCGATTATGCCAGATTTGATCTCAGCGCCGGCAGTTCTGGCTCATTCCTGACTGTGAGGGTGTCTGCATCCTCCCTCTGTCCCATAACTAGGCCTCCAGCTTTCTGAAGCCCAGCAGAGGGCAGCCACAGTTGTTTCTTTTACAGCTTCTTTCATAAGAAAGACAAGACTCCTTTCTGTTTGTAAAGCAGTGAACACATCTCCAGTCCCCATTTTTCCTGGAGCAATTTTAGTCACTTTCACCTTCCAGACTAATGTTGCCTCTGTCTGTTTCTTGGCCCCAGAGCCAAGCAGGCCACTGCTTCTACGCTGCCCCTTCACTGACATGTCCATTTCCTGTCTGGTTTTCAGATATACTTATCTTGCTTTTCAGCTCCCCCGTTTCTTTTTGGATTGTTCTTATCATTGCTTTTGTTTGGAATGGAGGGAGTGATCAAAGTAGGAACTCATTGCCCCAGCTTGACTAGAGTCCCAAGACTTCCAGAATTTGAATTCAAACACTTCAGTCTTTAGTGTCTTTAGTTCCTCTGGAACGTTCACAGTAGCTTTCGGGATATCTCTCTAGAGAGTGATGAGTGGAATGGATCAACAAGACACAGGAGCAGAAGCAGAGTTTGGATCAGGTAATGGTGAAGCCTGTGGCAGGGTTCACAAGGGCAAGGGCAAGAAAATGAATCATAAGCTGGATTCTAGGCAGGCTAACGAAATAAGGAAGTTAAAACTAGGCAAGATGTTTCAAGTCAGTGTCTAAAGCAGGTAACAGAGGTAGTACTGAGAAGTACTTTGAGCAGCACTTTGCTCTGACAGACATCTTGTTATCCAGAAGCACTCATTATCTACCTAGCAGTAATGCCCAAAGGCCAAGGTTTGTTAAAGAAAAAGTAACTCAGAGGCTGTATAAGTAGATTTGGGATTTGGGTCACCTCCAGGGAAATTTGTCCTTTCAAATTTCCTCTTATTCTGATTTAACTCTTTCAGGACCCAAAACTGTGCCCTGATGGTAGGATCATGTTTCTAAGGGTTGCTGAGGATGGTTTTGAATTTATGTCCTTTAGGTTCTTGGTTCTCCCTCATTGGGATCTTGTCTATGATTCTTTACCCTGTGGAACAGGAACTCAGGTCTTTGGCCTTAAGAGATAAGACTTTTTTTTACACGATACTTGATGTTTCATCATGGTCCCAATGTGTAATTCAATAATAGCCATTTTCAGAATTTAGAAACTATAATGAAAATAAGCAGCTATTAATGGAATCCAACCATCAAGTTTAAGTTTACCAGAAAATAAGAAATAACTTCTCTGAGCTAATTATGGTTAGGTTAAATTTTTTTCTAACTACTTATTGTTTTTGATTCCAAATTAGTAAAAGATTGTGATAAGATTAAGAGTTTGCCTTTGCCTTTACTTGAAATTTGAAAGAGTTCTCTTAACTGCTGTGTTCCTAGGGATTTGAAAAAGCCATGTTTGAGTAGGATTATCTCTTGGTTAAGATCTGAATATTTAATGAACTGCCAAGCTGTATTAGCCCCATTTCCTCAGGCTGCTTTTAGAATGCCATAAATTAAAGAAAAAAGCATCTGAATTCACTGACATTGGTTTTACATTCCTTTAACTTCTGAGTCTCAGGACCCTCAAGCAAAGGCAGCCAGTTACTGGGGCATGATGCATGTGACGTGCTTGAGTCGTCCCAACAGGCACTAAAACAGTGCCCAGCAGTCTATGCCAGACAGACCAAAAGAGGAATAGAAAAGCAATGTTAAAGAAGCACTGATTTCATGGTATTTGGAAAGAACAAATGGAAATGTAATGTGTACGTAGTTCTCCCTCAGATGTGATGAAGGCAAAGGAAAAGACACATGAAGCTAGTTTGGCTAGTCAGATTATATATCAATGTCTGAAAGGACTAGCTGAATGAACATATGTGCTCATGGCCTATTTTTAAAGTCTTGTAAATAGGTAGCATTCATTTAATATATGTTGTCAGGCTTCATATTAATTAGCTATTATATTAAAAAATTAATTCTCTACAAATATTTAGTGACATTAAATATGCAACTCTCCCATAAGCAAGTACATATTTATCTCTCAAACAAGCATGGAGTAATTTAAAGCATCTCATTCTGACAATCAGAAAATGACTGATAATAATAACTTCCAGTAAATCTGAAAATTAGATGAAATGTCGATGGATTTTTTTTCAGGAAGTGAAAATTGCCATATTGACTCAAAGAGAGGAAGAAACTATGAAGAGAACAGAAATCAAAGAAGAAATTGAAAACATAGTCAACAAACCACTCCTAAAAGCTTCCAGTAATTTTGCAGGCAAATTCTACAAATCTGCAGGGAAAAAATAATTCTCTTATAAAGATAGATTTAAAAAACTCCTTATAAAATATTGCCAAATCAATTTCAGTGGTATAATAGAAGAATAATCATATTTTTTACCCAACAAGGGTTTACTTAGTAAGGTAAGGGTGATTCAACATTAAGAAATGCATTAACATAATTCACTTCATTAACTATTGAAAGGAAGAAATTCATATGATCATCTCAATAGATTTTTTTAATATGATAGAATTCAGCATTTTAAAAGCTTTATCAAGGAAAATTTTCAAACATACATAAATGTAGAGGATAGTATAACAAACCTCACGTGTTCATGACACAACTTCAAGTATCAACATTTTGCTTATCTTTAATATTCATGTTTTATTAACACTTCTAGCTTCCTCTCAGGCTCTCCTATTTCACCACGACTCAGCAGGGCATGAGTATTCATGACCACTCTCACCGCTAAACGCTCCAGCATCCAGTAATTGAGTGAAAACCATGCCTATTAATTTAGAATTCTTGGAATGAGAGATGATAGGTTATTAGCAAGTTTGCTGGAATAGCATGGATTTCTGTACACATGTTCATTCAACGCTTAAAATGACTTACGATGCCAAAATACAGAAGCATGTGTAAGAATTCCGAGAAACCAAACAAGAAATTCTAATGACATACAGCGGAAAATTAAATGGGTTATGAGACCAGGTGGAACTCTACAAAGAGGAATTGAGACATAGAACATTGAAAAAAGAAATGAGGGACTTATAAATTAGGAAAATGGTTAAGAACCCAGGACTAATCCAATAGAAATACCAAAAGAACTTAATCATCAAGCATTGCTCAATGTGGAAAAACATCTGTAGAAATGTGTTACAACCGTATACAGTGCAGCAAATTTTAACACAGTCTCAGCAACATGCACTTCTTATTTTGTCTGATAAAAGACTTAGATGTTCAAAACAGACAGTGTCTGACATATGTAATCTTTTCAGCAATGATCAAAAAGGTGTTATGTCCGTCAGTAGGTGCAGGGTAAGCAAATTGTGGTGCATCTATACAATGGAACGCTGCTAGGATATAAAAAGGAAAGAACGATTGATACACACAACAATTGCAGAATAATTATGCTGAGTGAAGGCAGCCAGACAAAAAAGAGTGTATATTGTATGATTCCATTTGTGCAAAATTCTGAAAAATGCAAATTAACATATAGCGGGAGAAAGTGGGTCAGTGACTGTCCGGGGCAGGCAGGAGCAGGAGGGAGGGGAAGACAGGGGCTTCCCAAGGGGTGTGAGGGAACTTTTGAGGTTGATGATGTGGTCTGGATTGTGGTGGTAGTATCAAGGGTATATACATTTCAAAACTTACCAAATGGTACCCTTCAAACACGTGTCGTTCACTGTATGTCCATTAGACCTCCATAAAGCTGTTTTCAAAAGTGTGTAAGAACAGACTTTGATGGAGTTTGCCTCTGATAGCTGAAGGCTGTATTTAGTCCTGAGCAACCTTAGGATATTCTCTAAGAGTTTGCTCACTGAATCCTTAAGATTCTTCCAGGTATTTACAAAGAAATAGGTGTATACAAACAAATAAAATACGTTAACTAATAACATAGGCTGGCACAACTTATTTTATACTATGTAAATAGAATAAAGCTTGCTTAACTCGGTAAAGTTACCTTCTCGCAGAAACCTCCAACACATGTCACACATATGGGCAAAGTATTAACAATCTCACTGAAGTCATGAAGAAGGCAAAGGTGCCTAATATTCTTGCTGCTTTTCAATATTTACTGAACTGCCGGGCCAATGAAATAAGACCAAGGAGGGGAAAGATGTTTACAGCTTGGAAAAGTACAGAAAGTCAGCAAAGAGTGATTATTATTAGACAGTATGGTCATCAAACTAGAAAACCCAAGAGAAACAGCAAGAAGACTTCTAGAAGTAATAAGAGAATTCAGTAGAAAGGCCAGATATAGTATCCTTAGGTTTCCTGTACTCCGAAATAACTATTTAGAAACATGGTGGGGGAGGGGGAGTTTACAACAGCAGCAAAAATTGATCTATAAAATATTCAGGAATAAGCCTACCAAAAACATGTAAGACCTGTTGGAGGAAAACTCTTAAACTATACATGAGAGAAGATTAAATGAATAAATAATTCATGTACTGATTGGGAAGACCTATTCTTGCAAAGATGTTGAAATAGTCCCCTGAAACCTGTTGACATTACCACATCACAATCCTTCCTTCTTTTGAGAAGCAATTGGGATTTTTTTTAATGAGGCAAGTTGCATCAATATGTCTTAGAAAATAACAGTTCCCTGGAACGTCTTTAGCTCAAAGCATCTTTGTTTGTGGATTGTTCTGTCTTGTTCTTGCCCCTCAGTGTCCTGAATGAAGTAAACCGTCCCCAGTCTCTGTCTCCATTGAAATGCTGCAGATGTGTTGAGAAGGTGATGCCCAGAGGAGCCCAGAGTTTCTCCCCCAGGGGTGTTAAAGGGGTCTGTCTCCCAGTGGTGCGCATAAAACGTGGCCGTGAGTTGGGCAGGTGTCTCTACCTCCATTCCTTTGACCAGGTGAACCGCCCCAGCTCAGGTGGCCTGGACTGCTCAGGTGGTGTCAACAGGGGTTGTGAGTGTCATTTTGGCTGTGGATGAAGGGACAGTAAAACCCTTTGATGGGTCTCCCTTCCTATCCTGGAAGTTACGTCTGGTATAATTACAGCAAAAGAGCTACTCCAGAGGAGTCATTCCTGATTAGGCAGATACTAAAACAGATGTCATTTGTCATAAATACTTCTTATAAATTCAATGTGGGCCTAATCACAATCCCACCATGGGTTGGCAAGCTGATTCCAAAATTCAATAGGAAGAAAAAACAGGCAAGAACAGCCAAAAATAATTGTTTTTAATTCATGAAGAGAACTTGACCTACCCAATATGAAAACATATAATAAAACTATAATAATTAAAACAAAGTCCAATAGCATATAAGAATTGGTAATAGTAGGAAGAGAGAAATCTAATGTTGGAATAGACTAACAAATCCAGAATTTACTTCCAAAGTCTTATTTAAGGTTCTTTAATGTGGCTTTGATATTTTTTGCTTTTACTCCACCAACAATTCAACAATAGTATCAAAAGCAAAAGTGGGCTCAGCAATTTCTCATTTCTTCTGCTGCTTTCATGCTTCTCTCCTTCAGCCGTTCTTGTAGTCCTCAGAGAAAGAAGAGGGTCAGAGGCATGGACCTTGTTTCTGATGGCTTGATCTCCACTGAGGTAGGCCAGGACAACTGTCTTTGCAAACGGCAGGACAGGTCTGGCCAGGCCACAGGCCACAGTCCCGCCTCACGTCCTGGGAATAATTGAGCAATACTATGTACCAGGCTGAGTTCTGAGTGTTTTGCACATACTTGAGTTGAGTGACTTCTTCAAGGTCTGGCAGCTAGTAAGGATTTGATCTGTCGTTGGGCCTCAGAACTGGGCAGCCTCCCAGGACTTCTTGACATTTCCTCCTACTGCTCTGTTAGCATGCCTGACCTTTTTGGCATGGCTTCCCCGTGCATCTGTGTGCTGGCCTTGTGGACAGCTGTAATTCAGCTGTTACCTATAGCTGCTACCCATTGGTTCAGCCCAGAGGGAACTCTGGAGCTGGGAAATGCCCCTGTTGTAGCCCTTACTGCACCATCTTAAATGTATGTGATGTCTGTGTTTGTCTGTCTCCTTTACTAAACCGCTAGCACCTGGGGGCAGGGACCCTCCTTCTGTCATTTTATTCCTGGAATTTATCATAGTGCTTAGCAGATGCTAAACATTAAATAAATATTTGATAAATTAATGGATTCTAAGATTCAAAGCACCAAATTTTACGAGAATTAGCAGGAATGACCTGGGTTTAGTCACATTGCATCTTCACAATGATCCAAACAACTGACTCTCTGGGCTTCTTTTGTGGTAACTCCGGCCCTCTCCCCCGCCCCCTTTGACTTTGCCTGTTGCAGCCAATGGGATCTGAACGGATGGAGATGCGGAAGCGGCAGATGTCTGCAGCCCAGGAGACACCGGGCTCCACCGTAGGCCAGCACGGAGTGGGGAACCGAGGGTCCAATGCTTGCTGCTTCTGCTGGTGCTGCTGTTGTAGCTGTTCTTGGTAAGGCTGGGGGCTTTTTTATTAATTGCGCTCCTGATTGGGAAATGGCACCCCTGAAGAGTGCCAGTTTATGATTAATTCAGTAAGTGTTTTTTAAACAACTGCTATGTGCCTGACACTGATTTGGGTTCTGTGAAGGACAACAACCAAAAAACAAGAAGAGGCCTCACCCCAGCCCTTGAAGGATGCGTATTCCAAGCCCTGAAATCAGGCTCATGTATGTTAACAACTACAGAGCAGTCTAAGGCAGTTGATGACTGAATATTAACATTTGAGCAGAAATAATGCCCGGATGGTTGGAAAGGCATGAGCTCAAGGTTCTCTAGTTGGTGACAAAGGCTTTGGGAAGGAGCTGGAATTTAAGATAGGTCTTAAAGGAATAGGGTTATGAAGTAGAGAGAGCTGGGATTTTATCTTCTGCTGCTGCTGTTTTATTAATTTTGCTTTTTAATAAGGAAAAATGTCAAAATATTTTCTTAACAGAGAGAAAAATCTAAAAACATAGGCTAACTTACTAGGAGAGGAAGAGACACAGTCACTGCTTTCAAAAAAGAGACGCACAACCTGAATGGAAGGCATCCTTGACTGCTTGAGTCACTGTTAAAAAGAGACGTACAACCTGAATGGAAAGCATCCTTGACTGTTTGAGTCACTGTTAAAGGTCTGGAGAAATGTATATGATTTACACCTAGAAATCATAGGAACATGAGATTGCATTTCTGGAATCTTGGGTGTGAAAAGTGCTTGGTGCCAGCAAAATGTGTGCATAACTTTAGGCAATTAAATTATTGTAAATTTGTGTCAGCTTGACTACAAGTTGTACCAAGACCTTGCTATCCAGTGGAGAAGAAAAACTGATATTGGGACTGATCAAGAACAGTGACATTAGGACTGACAGGGAGCTGGAGGCTGAAAATGAAATGTCTGGGAAAGTTTGGTCTGCTCCTGCTTGACTTGGGCCAGGGTTAATTTCCCAGAAGTTCCAGTCTGGTGGTGGGGCCCAGCAATATGACACTCCAAGCACTAACGGAATCGTGATTCTGGGTGGTCTGTTCTTTCAGGGTAGAGCCCCAGACAGCAAGTAGGAATATGGGGGAAATGGGGCTGGCAACAGCTAAGCAGTCTGGCATTGAAGGTAAGACTTTGTTCAGCCCCTCGAAGGAACCTAGAGGACTCCAGAAACCAGAGGAGAGGCACATGTTGGCACACCCTACACATGTGGGTGTCCAGGACCCACCCTAGATGGGGAGGACACCCAACAATGGTGAAGAAACTATGTTTAGGACCCTTTCCCACTCTTTCACTCTGCTAATCATCTCAGTGAGATGATTAGAGGTGATCATCTGAGATGTGCAATGGTGAGACTCCGAGCTGGTGTGTACCCCCCGCCCTTCTCTTGCTGCCTTGGGAAGGCACAATGTATGGGACTGATGGTGGTGGCTGATCCCAGAGCAGGCTCCTCCTACTAGCACCAACTAGGACAAATAAAATATAAATCTATACCTAGACATCATGATGATAGCCACCACTTACATAGCACATATTATGTGTGTATATAAAAGACAATAGAGCAATGCCCACAAAATACTGGAGCAAAGCGACTAAAAACAGAGTCAAACTATAATTCAGGAGTTAGGTGAAAAAAGACATTTTCAGACATACAAAGGCCAAGAGAATTAACTACCTTCAGACTCTCCCTAAAGGAACTAAGAAAGGGTATGCTTCAGGAAAAAAAGTGAACCCAGAGTATAGTCGTGGGAAACAAGTAACAATGACGGACACAAGCGGGAATCAAATGTAGCTATAAAACAAGGTATTTAATTTCAAAGCTGTAAACAAATAATCCCATGTTAATGATGGATAAATCAAACAACTTCAGACTTCCTTAGAAAAAACTGTAACATTTCCTTTCAAAATTAATGGTATTCATGATTGGTCCAGAAATACAACATACAGGCTCCACATTAATGGAAGACAACAAAATAAATATAGAAAACTTTATCAGCATAGGACAAAGCTGGCATCAGCAAAGAGAGAATGAACTGTTCTATAAATACCAGGATATTAAGGTGACCAGCTCATCCCAGTTGCCTGAGACTTCCTTAATTTTAGCATTGAAAATCCATATCCCAGAAAACTCTCAAGTCCCAGGCAAACCAGGAAGATTGCTCACCCTACCTAGTATCCAAATCCATAAAGATGGGTTTATATTCCTATATTGCACCATATGTAAAAATCAATCCCCCCACCAAAAAAAAGATCAGTTGCAGATGGCTTATAGGCCTGATGTGAATAGCCAGGAAGGAAATACAAGATAATATCTTTATTATCTTGGTGTTGAGAAGAATTACTTTTAAAAATAAAAGCAAAATCTATAAAAGGAAAAGATTCTTATATTTCACTACATTAAAATATGAAAATGGGTTCAACAAGAGAGATAAAAACATATGTCCACACAAAGACTTGCTCTTGGATATTCTTAGCAGCATGATGCAGAGCAGCCAAAAAGTAGAAATAAGCCGTGTCCATGAACTGAGACAACGGAGTATTATTCCACCATAAAAAGGAATGATGTATTGATACTGGTAAAACCTGGATGAACCTTGAAGGCATTATGTTACATGAAAGAAGCCAAATACAAAAGACCACATATTTTACAATTCCGTTTATGTGAACTGTACAGAATAAGTAAATCCACAGAGACGGAGAGTAGAACAGTGGTTGCCGAGGGCTGGGGAAACGGGAGTGACTGCTAATGTGTGCAGAGTCTCTTTCTGGAGCGATGACATGTTCTAAAATCAGGGTGATGGCTGCACAACTGTATAAACATACTAAAAACCATTGATTTGTATCATTTAAATGTCTGAGTTGTATGATGCGTGAATTATATCTTAATAAAGCTGTTTGAAAAATGTTCAACAAGGGGCTGGCCCCGTGGCCGAGTGGTTAGGTTTGCGCGCTCCACTGCAGGCGGCCCAGTGTTTCGTCAGTTCGAATCCTGGGCGCGGACATGGCACTGCTTGTCAGACCACGCTGAGGCAGCGTCCCACATGCCACAACTAGAGGAACCCACAACGAAGAATACACAACTATGTACAGGGGGGCTACACAACTATGTACCGGGGGGCTTTGGGGAGAAAAAGGAAAAAATAAAAATCTTTAAAAAAAAAAAAAAATGTTCAACAAGAGACATCAGAAATGAAATGAAAAACTAAAACATATTGGGAGAAGATAGTTACAATGCATTTAACAAAAAATTCAAATCTAGAATATACAAAGAACTTTAGGAGATTAATAGGAAAATAATGACGAAAAGAAAAGGAAGCAAATGAAATGAAACAGAAAAGATCATCCACTTGAGCTCCTACTAACAAGGAGCCAATATAAGAAAGTTAAATACATACCCTTCTAAATCTAACACTTTTCCCTAGAAAAACCTCTCACACATCTGCAAAGGGAGACCTGGATGAGAAACTAAGAAAAACTGAAAATGTCTGTGAAGTTCATGAACAGAAGAATGGATAAATACATTGTAGTATGTGATACAATGTAACACCATACAGCACTTAAATTCATGTGCTAGCGAAAAAAAGCAAATTGTAAAGCAATGCATATTGTATAATAACATCTACAGAGTTTGAAAATATGTTTGGATTTATAGATTTATACATATATAGAGAGTGTAGCTTAACTATGAATGGTAATGATAAACAACAATTAAGGCCCATTGTTATCTCAGGGGTAGAGGGGGGAAAGATGAGATGGAAAACAAGTCCAAGCACACAGCAAACTTCAACTGTTTCAATATTTAATTTCCTAGACTTTTTTTTCTCAACATGCTTTTGAGATTTATCCATGTTGATAATACATAGTAAAGTCGGTTTTCAACAAAGGTAAATGGCAACATGTTTTCTAAGCCCTTGTATTATCTTTCTCAAAATTCTGCTTCATGTCCTTCTGAAATTCCATTTTGTGAAAGAAGTCATGCAAATTCTTGATCTCTTAAAAATAAACTGATTTTTTTCCTTTCTAGAAGGTTGAAGAATTTTTCCTCTTTGTAACTCAAAAACTTACCAAAATATGTCTAATCATGGGTATTCTTTTACTGAATAGTTCTAGAACATAGTGAGCAACCATTTTGGCTTCTATTGACATTTTTGTTTTCTTTTCTTTTTTTTTTTTTTTGTGAGGAAGACTGGCCCTAAGCTAACATCTGTTGCCAATCCTCTTTTTGCTTGAGGAAGATTGTTGCTGAGCTAACATCTGTGCCAGTCTTCCTCTACTTCATGTGGGTTGCTACCACAGCATGGCTTAACAAGCAGGGCTAGGTCTGTGCCCAGGATGTGAAGCCCCGAAGCCTGGGCCGCCGAAGCAGAGCGAGCAAACTTAACCACTACACTACGAGGCTGGCCCCTCTATTGCCATTTTCTTGTTCTAGTATAACAATAACAATAAACTCAGGTTAAAACAAATTGACAGAAAATATGTTCCTCACTTTTTCAAGAACACATTGTCTCCTTAAGAAATATTCCTACTTTTAAAAGAACAAGACATGGAAAAAATGTCAAAGCTTAAATAAATATTGCATTATTTAGTCACAATGTAACTTCCAGTTGTCTTAGGAATCTTGTGTCAAATTCCTCCTTTCTTTTTAGTAATGTTTTCTGCTTACAAAAGCAGCTTAGGACATCAGGCATTATTCATGCTCCTACAGAGAGAATACCACCCAAGTGCCTCTCAAGTGTGTTTTTGTTTTGTTCTTGTTTTAAGAAACCATTATTTACTGAAACTTTTTAGCTCTGGCATCATGAAAGCAGTAAGTCAAAAGAGTTCTTGCATGTCTAATGACTGCATTTAAGGAAAAATAGAACTACACACACAGTTACTAAAAATTCATAAGCAGATGTGCTGAAAATAGGCTGAAACACTTTTATAAAATGGTGTAGATTATTAAGGAAAGATATCATAAAGGGAATAGAAAAAATAATACAGTAGCAGTAGTAAGATAAAGCAAACTCAAATAAAGATAAAAATCCATTTTGATATTAATAGGAAACTGAAAGCATTCCTGCTAAAGTCAAGAACAAGGCAGGATGTCCATTATCTCCATTCGTAACACTGTATTTTAGGTGTTATTCAATGCAATTAGACAAGAGAAAACAACCTGAGGCCTAAGCACTGGAAAAGAAGAGGAAAAACTCCCTATTTGCAGATAATATGAGAGTAGTACACCTGGAAACCCCAGAGAATTGTTGCTACACTGATGCAAACACAAAAGAATTCAGTGAAGAAGAAAGATATAAAATTAACGTAAAAAATAATAGCCTTCAGAATGTAAAGAACTCTTACAATTCAAAAATAAAAAGACAGATAAGCCAATTTAAAAATGGGCAAAGGATCTGAATAAACATGTCTCCAAAGAAGATGTACAAATAGCCAATAAACACATGAAAAGATGCTCAATGTCATTAGCCATTAGCAAAATGCAAATCAAAATCACAATATGATATTACTTCATACCTGCTTAAATGGCCAGAACAAAAACGACAGAGGATAACAAATGTTGGCAAGGAAATGGAGAAATAAGTTCCTCCAGCATTGCTAGTGGGAATGTAAAATAGTGCAACTGCTTTGGAAAACACTTTGGGACTTCCTGAAAATTTTAAAAATATAGTTACTATATGACAGCATTTGCACTCCTAGGTATCTACCCAAGAGAAATAAGAACTGACATGAACACAAAAACTTGTATGTGGCTATTCCTAGTCAAATTATTCACAATAGCCAAAAACTGCAAACAGGCTAAATGTCCATCAACTGATGAATGGATAACAACATGTGGTATAGCCATACAATGAAATATTACTCAGCCACAAAAAGGAATGAAGTACTGATACATGCTACAACATGGTGAACCTTAAAAACATTATGCCACATGAAAGAAGCCAGCCACAAAAGACCACATATTGTATAATTCTGAATAGGCAAATCCACAGAGACAGGAAGTAGATTAGTGTATGTCTAGGGCTAGTGGAGGTGGGAGATAGGAGGTAAGCAGGAGTGACTACTAACCGGTATGGGGCTTCTTTGGGGGGTGATGAAAATGTTCTGAAATTAGGTAGTAGTAATGGTGGTACAGCCTGGTGATTATGCTAAGAACCACGGGATTGAATACTTTAAGTGGGTAACTTTATGATATATAAATGATAGCTCAATAATGCTATTAAGAAAGTAACAGCCTTCGTGTGTATAAATAATAACCAGTTAGAAGATGAGATGTAAGTGAAAATTCCATTTACAATAACAACAAAAATATTTGGAATAAATTTACAATGAAATGTACAAAGTGTATATAAGCAAATTTGAACTCTCTTGAAAGATACAATACAGTCATGAGCTTCCTAGTGATGTTTCTGTCAATGACAGACCGTATCTATGACAGTGGTCCCATAAGATTAGTACCATAGAGCCTATGTGTGTGGTAGGCTAGTCCATCAAGGATTGCACAGCACACACTACGATGTCCACACAGTGATGAAATAGCCCAACAACACATTCTTCAGAACATACCCCCATAGTTAAGGGATGCATGGCTGTAGTAGATTTTGATTGTACTCTTTCACAGTTTTCTCTAATACTTTTGTATGTGTCCCTACAAATTTATAAAACTTCCATTTCAACTGGAAACAAAGTCTGGAGAATGTATACTTTTTTTCAAGGTGCAGGATATGAAATGAAAACCCAAAACATTATGATAATCTTACTTTTTTACTACTTTCTAATGGATGTATATTCATGAAAAGAATTATTATTCCAGGGCTGGCCCTGTGGCTGAGTGGTTAAGTTCATGCACTCCACTTTGGTGGCCCAGTGTTTTGCTGGTTCGGATGCTGGGTGCAGACATGGCACCGCTCGTCAGGCCACCCTGAGGTGGCGTCTCACATGCCACAACTAGAAGGACGCACAACTAAAAATATGCAACTATGTACTGGGGAATTCGGCGGAAAAAGCAGAAAAAAGAAAAAAGATTGGCAACAGTTGTTAGCTCAGGTGCCAATCTTTAAAAAAAGAAAAGATTATTCTTCTAATTGTAATTGAATAATAATTTTAACTCTCCCTCAATTAGTGTAGACCACAATATTATAAATACAATTTATTTTGCTAATACTTCATTGTCCTGCTTTTGGTTTTCTTAAGAAAACCTTTAATCAGGGTCATTTTTTTCAAGAAAAAGAAGAAATTCTACTTCGTAATCTGCAGTTCTCTTTAAAATATTTCTAAAAAGTCTTTCCTTGCTACAGAATGATCTCAACTGACATGTAAACGTCTTGTCTCGTGCAGTCTCACTGTTAGAAACCAAGAAGAACAGAGACCCAGGAGGGCTTCCCATGAGCTCAGAAGAGAAGACCTTCCAACCTGTGAAGAAAGGTAATCTCTCATATGGGTTAGCTCACTAAACGGACAGAAATGGCAACGTTATTAGTTTGACTTTTTTTGCATTATATGTTTCAACAGAGCACACAGTTTCTCCAAATGCACTTTAATAATATCAAATCATAACAGCCATCACATTTTCACCCTAAAGAATTCCTTTTAGTTCATTGGGTGACAGGGAGAAAACTTAATTCCATTATAATCCCATCCCTGCATATCATAAATAAAAATCGATGCTTCTTGACAAAACGTATGACATTGTTTTGTTTTTACATGATATGCTTTTACAATAAAAGACCATAATGAAACACATGTTCGGTTTTCAAGAAAGTTTTAAAAGTCCATGTTTTTCTTAATTATAAACTTATACTTTAGCTAATGTATTATTTTTTATTTTTATTTTTATTTATTTATTTTTTTTAGGAATATTAGCCCTGAGCTAACTGCTGCCAATCCTCCTCTTTTTGCTGAGGAATACTGGCCCTGAGCTAACATCCATGCCCATCTTCCTCTACTTTGTTTATTTATTTATTTCTTTTATTTTTTATTGAGTTAATGATAGCTTACAATCTTGTGAAATTTCGGTTGTATATTATTGTCTGTCAGTCGTGTTGTAGGTGCACCCCTTCACCCTTTGTGCCCACCCTCCACCCCACCTTTCCCCTGGTATCCACTAATCTGTTCTCTTTGTCTACATTTTTAAATTCCTCATATGAGTGGAGTCATACAGAGATTGTCCTTCTCTATCTGGCTTATTTCACTTAACATAATTCCCTCTAGGTCCGTCCATGTTGTTGTGAATGGGACGATTTTGTTCTTTTTTATGGCTGAGTAGTATTCCATTGTATATATATACCACATCTTCTTTATCCAATCATCTGTTGATGGGCACTTAGGTTGCTTCCACGTCTTGGCTATTGTAAATAATGCTGCAATGAACATAGAGGTGCATGGGACTTTTGGAATTGCTGATTTCAGGTTCTTTGGATAGATACCCATAGCTGGATCGTATAGGCACATGAAAAGATGTTGATCATCGCTGTGCATCAGGGAAATGCAAACCAAAACTACACTAATATAGAGAAAGGGTGGAGCAAAATGGTGGGGTGAGCTGACCCAGGATTCTCTCCCCTCCAAAATACAACAAAGGATTGGAAAAACTGAATTTCAGAGAATAAATCTAATGCCAACACATTAGAGACCTACAACACCAAGAAGGCGGAGATCATAAACCTTGCTCACAGCCTCGGAGGCACTGGAACGGGTAGGAGAGAACATCGCTTCCTCCCCTAGAGCCTGTGATCGCTGCTGCGTGGGTCCGGGAAGGAGCCGGGGAGGCGCCGCATGACCAGGGGGTCATCCAGGACTCCTGCCACTGGTTCAGTGGAAACCCACTGACGGGGGAAAGGTTCCGTGTGCAGGGACCCCATAAACCCAGGGCCTCGGGAGACCAGAGAACAGAACTGATCTGAATCCAGATCGGTGAATGAGAATAGCAGCCCCTCCCTCACAGAAAAACGCACTGGGCACCACCATCTTGCCCGAAGGCGGAGAGCTCAGAACACGCCGCTCTCGACCCCCATCTAGTGGCGACAGGCTGTAACTGCAACCGAATTCTACCACCATGAGAAAAAACCGCTCCTCTACCATCCAGCAATTTATAAAAGCCCCAGACCAGAAGGAAAACAATAAAAACATAGAATTAAGTCCTGAGGACTTGGAATTAGGTAAACTAAGTGATAATGAGTTCAGAGCAGCTATAATCAAAAAACTCAATGAGGTAGAGAGAAAGATAGAGAAACAAGCCAATGAGTTCTGGAGTTACTTCACAAAAGAGATTCAAATCATAAAGAAGAATCAAACAGAATTACTAGAGATGAAAAACACAATGGACCAGATAAAACAGAATACAGATTCCCTGAATGGCCGTGTAGACACCATAGAAGATCAAATTAACATAATTGAAGATAGACAGGCTGCATGGCTCCAGACAGAGGAAGAAAAAGAACTAAAAATTTTAAAAAAAGAGGAAAATCTCCAAGTGATAGTGGATTCAATGAGGAGTAAGAACTTAGAGATCATAGGAATTCCCGGGAACGTGGAAAAGGAAAATGGAGCAGAAAGTGTGCTTAACGAAATTATTGACGAGAACTTCCCAAATCTAGGGATTGACGGAGAAATGTGTGTAGAGGAAGCTTTCAGATCTCCTAGATTTGTTAATGTAAAAAGACCTACCGCAAGGCACATAGTAGTACAATTGGCAAGAAGGAAAGATAAAGAAAGAATACTCAGGGAAGTAAGAAAAAAGAAGAGAATAACCTATAAAGGAGCCCCTATCAGACTGTCAGCAGATTTCTCTACAGAAACCTTACAAGCTAGGAGAGAATGGAGTGACATATTCAAAGCTTTAAAAGATAAAAGTCTTCAGCCAAGAATACTCTGTCCAGCAAGAATTTCCTTCAGATATGAGGGAGAAATTAAATCTTTTCCAGACAAACAAAAGTTAAGGGAATTTGTAACTAAAAGCCCTTCATTACAAGAAATCCTCAAGAAGGCTCTCATACCTGAAAAAAGAAAAAAGGGAGAAAGAGGTCACAATCCACAGACTAGGGAGACCGATAGATAGAACCAGAACAGGATAGCAAATATTCAGCTGTAGCATTAGGGTAAAAATAAGGAAACTACCAAAACAAGGACGATCTTAGCACTCTAACTACCAAATAATAAGACAAGTTGGAATAAAAAATGAAAATAATAATTTAGGAGGGGAAGAGCAAAGGGTCTAAATCAGTATTGGCCAAGTAAGTAAGAGACCACCAGAGAATAGACTATATTATACACGAGATTCTAAATACAAACTTCAGGGTAGACACTAAAATAAAATACAGAACAGAGTCACAAATCATAAATAAGGAAAAATCTAAGAAACCCAGCATAAGAAATTGCAGTATTAAATGGGTAGGCTAAAGCACACAGGAAAAGAAATGCAGGAAAACAAGATAATGAGCGACAGATTGACAGCATTAAGTCCACATGCATCAATAATCACTCTCAATGTAAATGGATTGAACTCTCCAATAAAAAGACACAGAGTGGCAAAATGGATTAAAGAACAAGATCCAACAATTTGTTGCCTCCAAGAAACACACCTCAGCCCCAAGGACAAACACAGGCTCAGGGTGAAGGGGTGGAGGACAATACTTCAAGCTAATAGCAAGAAAAAAAAGTCAGGTGTTGCAATTCTCATATCAGACCAAGTGGATTTCAAAATAAGACAGGTAAAGAGAGACACAGAGGGACAATATATAATGATCAAAGGGACACTTCATCAAGAAGAAATAACGCTTATAAATATCTATGCACCCAACACAGGAGCACCAAGATTCATAAAGCAACTATTAACAGACCTAAAGGAAGATGTTAAAAACAACACAATAATAGTAGAGGACCTCAACACCCCACTCACATCAATGGACAGATCATCCAGACAGAAAATCAACAAGGAAATAGTGGAGCTAAATGAAAAACTAAAACAATTGGACTTAATAGACATATATAGATCACTTCACCCTGAAAGAGCTGAATACACATTCTTCTCAAGTGCACATGGAACATTCTCAAGGATAGACCGTATGTTGGGAAACAAGGCAAGCCTCTACAAATTTAAAAAAATTGAAATAATAACAAGCATCTTCTCCGATCATAATGCTATAGGGCTAGAAATTCATTACAAGAAAAAAGCTGAGAAAGGCACAAAGATGTGGAGACTAAACAACACACTACTGAACAAGCAATGGATCATTGAAGAAATTAAAGAAGAAATAAAAGATACCGGAAACAAATGAAAATGATAGCATGCCATACCAACTCATATGGGATACAGCAAAAGCTGTATTAAGAGGAAAATTCATCGCAATACAGGCATATCTTAACAAACAAGAAAAATCCCAAATAAGCAACCTTAAACTCCACCTAACTGAACTAGAGAAAAAAGAACAAATGAAGCCCAAAGTCAGCAGAAGGAGAGAAATAATAAAAATCAGAGCAGAAATAAATATTATTGAAATGAAAAAGGCAGTAGAAAGGATCAATGAAACAAAGAGCTGGTTTTTTGAGAAGATAAATAAAATTGACAAACCCCTAGCCAGACTTACAAAGAAAAAAAAGGGAGAAAGCTCAAATAAACAAAATCAGAAATGAAAGAGGAGAAATAACAACAGACTCTGCAGAAACACAACGGATGATAAGAGAATACTATGAAAAACTGTATGCCAACAGAATGGATAACCTAGAGGAAATGGATAAATTCTTGGACTCCTACAATCTCCCAAAGCTTACTCAAGAAGAGGCAGACAATTTGAGCAGACCAATCACAAGGAAAGAGATTGAAACAGCAATCAAAAACATCCCAAAGAATAAAACCCAAGGACCAGATGGCTTTCCTGGGGAATTCTACCAAACTTTCAGAGAGGATTTAATACCCATCCTTTTCAAGCTATTCCAAAAAATTAGGGAAGATGGAACACTTCCTAACACATTCTATGAGGCCAACATCACGCTGATACCAAAACCTGACAAGGACACCACGAGAAAAGAGAACTACAGGCCAATATCACTGATGAACATAGATGCAAAAATTCTCAACAAAATTTTGGCAACCAGAATTCAGCAATTCATCAAAAGGATCATACATCATGATCAGGTGGGATTCATACCAGGGACACAGGGATGGTTCAACATCCGCAAATCAATCAATGTGATACACCACATCAACAAACTGAGGAATAAAAACCACATCATCATCTCAATAGATGCAGAGAAGGCATTTGACAAGATCCAACAGCCATTTATGATAAAAACTCTGAACAAAATGGGGTTAGAAGGAAACTACCTCAACATAATAAAGGCCATATATGACAAACCCATAGCCAACATCATACTCAATGGGCAAAAACTGAACGCCATCCCCCTGAAAACAGGAACAAGACAAGGATGCCCTCTATCACCACTCTTATTCAACATAGTACTGGAGGTCCTGGCCAAGCAATCAGGCAAGAAAAAGGAATAAAAGGAATCCAAATAGGGAGGGAAGAAGTGAAACTCTTGCTGTTTGCAGATGACGTGATCTCATATATAGAAAACCCCAAAGAATCCACTGGAAAACTGTTAGAAGTAATCAACAACTACAGCAAAGTTGCAGGGTACAAAATCAATTTGCATAAATCAGTAGCATTTCTATACTCCAATAACGAACTAACAGAAAAAGAACTCAAGAGCACAATACCATTCACAATCGCAACAAAAAGAATAAAATACCTTGGGGTAAATTTAGCTAAGGAAGTGAAGGACCTATATAATGAAAATTACAAGGCCTTTCTGAGAGAATTGGATGACTACATAAGGAGATGGAAAGACATTCCATGTATGTGGATTGGAAGAATAAACATAATTAAAATGTCCGTTCTACTTAAAGCAATCTACAGATTCAACGCCATCCCAATCAGAATCCCAATGACATTCTTTACAGAAATAGAACAAAGAATCCTAAAATTCATATGGGGCAACAAAAGACCCCGAATTTCTAAAGCAATCCTGAGAAAGAAGAACAAAACGGGAGGCATCACAATCCCTGACTTCAAAACATACTACAAAGCTACAGTAATCAAAACAGCATGGTACTGGTACAAAAACAGGTGCACAGATCAATGGAACAGAATTGAAAGCCCAGAAATAAAACCACACATCTATGGACAGCTTATCTTCGACAAAGGAGCTGAGGGCATACAATGGAGAAAAGAAAGTCTTTTCAACAAATGGTGCTGGGCAAACTGGAAAGCCACATGTAAAAGAATGAAAATTGACCATTCTTTTTCACCATTCACCAAAATAAACTCAAAATGGATCAAAGACCTAAAGGTGAGACCTGAAACTATAAGGCTTCTAGAAGAAAACGTAGGCAGTACACTCTTTGACATCAGTATTAAAAGGATCTTTTCGGACACCATGCCTTCTCAGAGAAGGGAAACAATAGAAAGAATAAACAAATGGGACTTCATCAGACTAAAGAGCTTCTTCAAGGCAAATGAAAACAGGATTGAAACAAAAAAACAACCCACTAACTGGGAAAAAATATTTGCAAGTCATATATCTGACAAAGGCTTAATATCCTTAATATATAAAGAACTCTCACAACTCAACAACAAAAAATCAAACAACCCAATCAAAAAATGGGCTGGAGACATGAACAGACATTTCTCCAAAGAAGATATACGGATGGCCAATAGGCACATGAAAAGATGCTCATCATCGCTGATCATCAGGGAAATGCAAATCAAAACTACACTGAGATATCACCTTACACCCATTAGAATGACAAAAATATCTAAAACTAATAGTAACAAATGTTGGAGAGGTTGTGGAGAAAAAGGAACCCTCATACACTGCTGGTGGGAATGCAAAGTGGTGCAGCCACCATGGACAAGAGTATGGAGATTCCTCAAAAAATTAAAAATAGAACTACCATACAATCCAGCCATCCCACTACTGGGTATTTATCCAAAGAGCTTGAAGTCAGCAATCCCAAAAGTCCTATGTACCCCAATGTTCATTGCAGCATTATTTACAATAGCCAAGACGTGGAAGCAACCTAAGTGCCCATCAACAGACGAATGGATAAAGAAGTTGTGGTATATATATACAATGGAATACTATTCAGCTGCAAAACAGAACAAAATCATTCCATTTGCAATAACATGGATGGACCTTGAGGGAATTATGTTAAGTGAAATAAGCCAGCTAGAGAAGGATAATCTGTGCATGACTCCACTCATATAAGGAATTTAAAAATGTGGACTAAGAACAGTTTAGTGGATACCAGGGCAAAGGTGGGGTGGGGGGTGGGCACAAAGGGTGAAGTGGTGCACCTACAACGCGAATGACAAACATTAATGTACAACTGAAATTTCACAAGATTGTAATCTATCATTAACTCAATAAAAAAAAAAACTACACTAAGATAGCACCTTACACCCATTAGAATGACAAAAATATCTAAAACTAATAGTAACAAATGTTGGAGAGGTTGTGGAGAAAAAGGAACGCCCATACACTGCTGGTGGGAATGCAAACTGGTGCAGCCATTATGGAAAACAGTATGGAGATTCCTCAAAAAATTAAAAATGGAACCACCATACGATCCAGCTATCCCACTACTTTTTTTTTTTAATACATGGGATGCATGCCACAGCATGGTGTGCCAAGCGGTGCCATGTCCGCACCCAGGATCCGAACCAGTGAATCCCAGGCGCTCAAGCGGAACATGTGAACTTAACCCCTGCGCCACCAGCCGGCCCCTTATTTTTTAAGTTTAAGTATTTTGAGAAAAAGTTGAAAAGCAACAAATAAATGACTTTCCATAGTGCCAAATTTTAAAATTGTCTTTTTTCCTTCCTATACTATCAATTGATTTCCTTTCACTTAACTGTCCTTACACCTTTTCTTGGTATTATGCCTATATAATTGCACATACTAGACAAATCGCCTAAACGCATTGTTCAAATAGGACTTGTATTAAATTGCTTATTTCTGAGGGGAAAAAATACAAGAAGCCCAAAAGTTTACTTAAATGTTTTTCTTCTTTGTTCATCTTATTTATCCTTACCCAGATTTTTCAAAGTCTGGGAAGCATATTAAAATCTTCCACAATTTATGAGTTTGTTAAAAACAGCTTTTATCTTAAAAACAACAGATTCTACATAAATCTCAAAGTTTTCGCATTGCTGGGCCCACAGAAAGTAAGGAAAATGACAAAGTACCTGAAAAACAAAACCCTGAGTGGAGACTGCTCAGCACAGGAGAGTGGGGTTTTCTCTGAGGGCAAGGCCGGGAAGACAATTGCTGGAGGCCGCATGGGTGTGGGACAAGCTGTTGAAATTGAGATTTCCCGATTAAGCCTTGATCTGTGAAAGGAGCTAGGGCGGTCCTGGGTCAGGAGCACTTCCTATATCTCAGAAGAAGCAAACACAACCTCTCTGCAGGAAAGAAAACATCCTCAATTTTGACTCTTGGTTTCCCAAAGATTAAGATCAACCAAAAATTATGAAACTACAAGGAAACAACATACCACAAATGAGAGTCAGTAGAAACAACATTCAGATTTAGAACCCGAAGGACTTCAGATGTTAGAATCATCTGTAATAAAAATATAAAACATAAAATGTAATAAAATATAAGCTAATAAAAAATAAAATGGTCTCTGAAATGTTTAAACCACCTAAAGATGGAATCACAAAAATGAGTAAGCAGCATTCAACTATCACAAATGTCCAGGAGTCCTGTGACATTGTACTATAGTTCTGCAAGACGTTACAACAGGGAAAACTGGGGAAGTGATATGTGAGATCCCTCTGTATTTTTTTTCTTAATTTTTAAATGTTTTTGAGGCCAGAAGTCCAAAATCAAGGTGTCGGCAGAGCCACGCGCTCTCACTGCTCTAAGGGGGGGATCCTTCCTTGCTCTTCCAGCTTCTGGTAGTTGCCAAGAATCCTTAGTATTCCTTGGCTTGTAGCTACATCAAGCCAGTCACATGACCTCCTTTTCCCCATGTGTCCATGTCTGTGTCCAAATTCCCCTTTTTAAAAGAACACCCGTCATATTGGATTAGGGCTCCCTGTGATGACCTCATCTTGACTCGGTTAAATCTGCAAAGGCCCTATTTCCAAATAAGGTCATATCCTGAGGTCCTGGGTGTTAGGACTTCAACACAAGTTTTTTAGGGAACACTATTCAACCCATGACAAAATTCAACCCTTCCTACAAAATAAACACTGGATCCAATTGGTTTTACGGGTTAGTTCCAGAAGAAGATCATTCCAAGGTTGTCCATGTCTTGTGTAATCACCCAGATGTCTAAGAGGCCAATGTAACAGTGACACCAACACCAGCTGAGGATGGTACAAGAATGCAAAATTAGAGATGCATCCTTCTCAGGAACTCTGGCCACATACAACACCACGGGTGCATCTCAGACACCTGGGGTGAAAAAAGCGAGTGGCAGGGGACAACATATAGTAAGCCAATTTCATACAGTTAAAACAAAAAGTAGAAAATATATTCTTCAGAGCTACATACATACATAAAAACTGAAAAACAGAGTAATGGAAAAGAGACAGCACAGATAATTACTAGACTGTGTTTTCTGACCCCAATACAATTAAAATAAAAACAAATGAAAAAAGGTAGGCCGCAAATCATGGATAGTGGTTCTCCTGGGGATGGGGGCGTCAGGCGAGCCCCGTGTGGATGCAGCGCCGAGGTGAATGCAGCTGCTGGTGGTGGCCTGGTTCTGAAGGGAAATGGTGAATTCCTAAGGGTTCATTTTGTCGTCAACCTTCGTAACTTGCATTTATATAACATATTCTTTTCTCTTTCTCAAATAGTACAGAGTTTTGAAAAACACTAAACAGACACCACCCCCTTCGCTGCTCTGGAGGTTAGTGTGCTCAGGTCTGACTTAGGTCGTGACAGGTGCCTGGGAGTTTTGGTCAGGCGGTTTAGGATTTTCCTTTACTTCTATAATTTAAAGACCTTGGCAGGATGTGCCTAGATGTAAACAAGTATGTTCTTAGCAGTTGTTCCAGCCATTTCATTTGCAAGCATTTAGGCAGTAGCCGTGCAGTCCAGCTAGACAGGTTGAAAGTATCATACTCCTGTGTTTTGGCCAAAGGCTTAAGGAAGTGAGAACAGTTCTTTCCCTTCCTAAAAGGGCCTAAGTGCACATTTTCATTCTCAGAGGGGACAAAGACATGTTTCTCCTGATGAAATTCAAATTAACTGACAATAACAGAGCTCCCTTTTGCCCGATTCTTTCGGTCTCCACCAAGCCCAGCTCCCACTCTGGAAGAAGTCAGCGCCTGGGCTCAGTCGTTTGACAAGCTGATGCTCACTCCCGCGGGAAGGAATGCTTTCCGAGAATTCCTCCGAACAGAATTCAGCGAAGAAAATATGCTTTTCTGGATGGCGTGTGAGGAACTGAAAAAAGAAGCTAATAAAAACATTATTGAAGAGAAAGCAAGGATAATATATGAAGACTACGTTTCTATTCTTTCTCCTAAAGAGGTATGTACCCACCGGAAGGTGTTCGCCCAGGAGGCCATTAGTAAAATGAACACTTTGGGCCTGTTCACCTGGCATAGTTCCGGCTATTCCCAAAATATAGGAAATGACTCCACCACTATTCATAATATTGAAATCCCTTTGACCATGGTCCCACCAGTGGGCTCCGAATGCCCCTAAAATCTGTGAAAGACTATTTTTCTGGAAAAAGTATCCAGAACTTTCATCACATTCTCCAGAAGAGGGAGTCTATGCATTTTACCATTAACACTGTTTTTAAAAGTCACACCCTATAAGCATTGCTTTAAATAAAATTATCCTTTTATTCTGAGCAAAATTTTTTTTACAGGTATCATTATTTTTTAGATAGTAATAGCATCACTGATGCTACAAAGGTTTCCCCAGGGTGTCCTTTTTATGTCAGGGAAATTATCAGATGGGTGAAATCAAGCAAGTTTCCATCTCTCAGAGGTTTTGTGCCTTGAAATCTAAAATCTAGGAAGTTAAGTTGGTCTCAAAACTAAGTGCCTTGTAGCTCTAACTTTAAAAATCATGCATTATTTCCTACTGTATGTGGCTAAGAATATAAAGTTAATAAAACAGGCCTCTCCTGTCAGGGAACTCATAGACAAGAGGCCAACAGACATGGAGCCCATGGTGAGCTGCCTCAGGTTCCTAACAGGGGCTGGTGGAGGGAGCCATCAGCAGTGAGGTGGGCAGGAATGAGGGGGAGGACACAGATGGACCAAGGGTAATGAAAGGAAATTACCAGAAACACAGAGAATAGAAATAGGCGGACCAAGGATAAAAGCATGCAGGTGCATGGACACTGAGGGTGTCAGCAGCTTGCTGTGGCTGAAGTGTAGCTGTTTTCCAAACTCTTTGGGCTGGCGGCAGGCAGCGGGAGGAGAGTTTAGAAAAGGGGATGGTCTGAGAGGATCAAGAGGTTTGGGAGCCATGCTGAGGTTTTCTGATGTATCTCCTGGGAAGCTGTTGGATTTTAGCCTGGTAATATCATCAAATTTGGATTTTTCAAAGGCCAATATGGCTGCAGAATGCATTAGGAGATGAAGACTAGAGGCAGAAGACAGTTGAAGGACCAACTCAGTTGTCCAAACTGAACATGAGGAGGGCCTCAGTAGGCCAGCTGAAGAGAAATGAGAGAGGAAGACTTTGAGCTGAGCTCAAGCTGAGTCTCCAGTGACTCCAACAGGCCTGGTCTGGACAGACCATGGGGTGGCGTAGTTCACTGATAGGGTGGGGAGCATGCCTGGGAGAAAGGGAGTGGGGCTCAATTTGCTTACTTAGGTTGCATTGTGAAGTGGCAGTATTCAGCTGACAGATGTATGAATACGAGGTTCAGAAATTTATTTCCATTTTGAATTGATAAAAAGCAAGAGAATTTTTGTCCTTTAATTTGTGGCTTCCATGCATTTTTATTTCGTCATGATTTTCCTTTTTTTAAGGCAAGATTTTCATCACTGTCTTTTAAAGCATTATACAACCAAAAAACTTTTTAGCAAATTTATGAAGCAAAAATGATATAAAAAGATGACCCTTTCCTCCCAAATATAAGCGTCTATTACTTGAAATGTAAAAGCTTAAAAATTTTAAGAGCATAGACTTTGGGGTCAGATTCACTTGGGTTTGAACCCCAGTTCTCTCCTTTAATCGCTACATACCCTTGAGTGTATTTCTGTATGAATGGGACATCACCCCTGGCTCGAACTTTCGGGAGGACTGGAAGGCAGGACGGGAGCAGACCCTGCCTCAGTGCCCGCCGGAGCAGGCACACCCCAGCCGGCCACTCTCCGTGACCCTCTGTGTCCATTCACCATCCTGAGCAGACACCATCCCCGCCGAGCTCTCACAGGGAGGTTCTTCAGATGAAGGCTGTACAGAATGAAATAGTTCCATTTGTGCCCTCTTTGTGAACTAGAATATTTTTTAGTGTTTTCTGCAGTAACTCTTAGTCTAATTCTCTAAGAAGCGTAGGAGCTTTCCTCCATCCAGCCAATAATGTGTTCTGAGTCCCCCTCTTTTGTGCAGGAGCTGTGCTCCTAAGCACTGGGCCTTTATATTCTAGAAGCTTCTAGGAGAGGCTTTTCTAGTGGTGAGTGCTGCCACAGGGATAGCTTAGGGAGCACGGGACCCACATCTAGGTGGTTGGAGAAGGCTTCCCAGGACGGGTGGAGGGACATCTAAACCAAGACGGGAAGGAGGAGTAGACTGAGCGAGACAGAGTAGGGGGAAAGATTATTCAAACAGAAGGACAAAGACCAGCTCGTCCTAACTCTTACTTTCTTTAAGTTTCAAGTGAAATTCTTTAAATTCTTGAGTGTAATAGTGAGGTAGAGCTGGGGAATTAGTGGAAGCAGATCGTTAAGGGCCTCAAAAGTTTAAACTTGGAACTTGTGGGTTTACGACCTGATCCTGAGAGCACTGACCAGCCAGTGCAAGGTCTGAAGCTGGAGTGTCAGCGTGGGCTTTGCACTTTAGAAAGATCCCTCTGGCCTAACCGTGGAGTGATTGGGAGAGGCACTAGACGGACAGCCGGAGACCAGTTAAGAGGCTGGTGAACAAATCCAGCCGGAAACGCTGAGTGACCTCCATAAGGGTCATGGCAGAGAGGAGGGAAGAGGTGGACAGATTCGAGAGGTGTTAAAGAGGAAGAGTCCCAAGGATTTTGTGGCTGAATATAGAGCCAGAGGGAAACTGAGGGAGGAGCAGGACTCTGAACTAGGTGGGAATAAATAGTTCCATTCCTTCACAAGCTGTATAAGAAAGAGATCTGGAGATGCTGGGAATCTGGGTTTTTGTTTTTAATTGAAATATAGTTGACATACAATATTGTATTAGTTTCCAGGGTACAACATTGTGATTCATCATTTATATACATTACAAAATAACCACCCTGATAAGACTAGTAACCATTTGTCATCATACAAAAGTTATAATATTGCTGACTATATTCCCTATGCTCTGCATTACATCCCCATGACTTATTTTACCACTGGACATTTGTGCCTCTTAATCCCCCTCAAATATTTTGCCCTTTCCCTCACCCCCTCCTCCCTCTGGCAACCACTGGTTTCCTGTATCTGAGTCTGTTTCTGTTTGTCCTGTTTGTTCATTTGGGTTTTTTTTTAGATTCCACATATAAGTGAAATCATACAGTATTCTTCTTTCTCTGACTTATTTCACTTAGCATGGTGCCCATCATGGTCCATCATGTCTCAAATGACAGAATTTCCTTCTTTGTATGGCTGAGTGGTATTTCATTTGTATATATACCACATCATTTTTATCCATTCATCTACCCATGGGTACTTAAGTTGCTTCCATATCTTGGCTACTGTAAATAATGCTGCAGTGAACGTAGGTGGGGAGATATCTTTTTGAATTAGTGTCTTCATTTTCTTCGGATAAATACCCAGTAGTGGAATGGCTGGATTGTATGGTAGTTCTATTTTTTAATTTTTTGAGGAAGCTCTATACTGTTTTCCATAGTGGCTGCACCAATTTACATTCCCACCAACAGTGCATGAGGTTCCCTTTTCTTCACATCCTCTCCAACACTTATTATTTGTTCCCTGATTAGTGACACTGAGCATCTTTTCATTTGCCTCTTGGCCATATGCATGGCTTCTTTGGAAAATGTCTATTCAGGTCCTCTGCCCATTTTTTAATCAGATTGTTTTTTTGATATTGAGTGGTATTGAGTTCTTTATACATTTTGGATATTAACCCCTTATCAGATATATGAATTGCAAATATCTTCTCCCATTCAGTAGGTTGCCTTTTTGTTTCATTCATGGCATCCTTCACTATGCAAAATCTTTTTCGTTTGATGTAGTCCCATTTGTTTATTTTTGCTTTTGTTGCCCTTGCCTGAAGAGACAGATCCAAGAAATATTGCTAAGACTGATGTCAAAGAGTTTTACTACCTATGTTTTCTTCTAGGGGTTTTATATTTTCAGGTCTTACATTTAAGCCTATAATCCCTTCTGAGTTTATTTTTGTATATGGTGTAAGAAAGTGGTCCAGTTTCATTCTTTTGCATGTCTAGTTTGCTGGGAATCCGTTTTGAATGTATTAGGTTTGAGTTACCTGTAGGTAAGCAAAAGGAGCTTTCTAAGAGGAAGATGGATATATGCATCTGGAGAGCTAGATCACTGAAATCCATATTTAATGATTTAGCTAATCCTATTTTTGGTTTTATATTACACAATAGCATGTGCATTGCAGAGCATTAGAACTGTCATGGCCTACAGGTGTGGAGAGGGTTCGGCTAAGGTTCTTCCCACAGAAGAGAAGATGTGTGAG
Source organism: Equus quagga (assembly GCF_021613505.1). NCBI lineage: Eukaryota > Metazoa > Chordata > Mammalia > Perissodactyla > Equidae > Equus > Equus quagga. The sequence continues at coordinate 54,159,084 of NC_060282.1, forward strand.
TCCATCTTTGCAGCAGTGGCCTGTCCTCTTGTTTGTCTGGCATCCTATGGGAAAAGTCTGAGCCCAGGAGCTTGCTCTGGTCTGAGAGACAGCCTCATCTAGAATGAGCAAAACATCAGAGTAAGAAGAACCAACATCTTCTAGGGACTTACTGAATTCCAAGCACTTTAAATAAATTCTCGTTCAAAAATCCAACAACTACCGTCATCATCGCCACTCTGTGGAGGAGTTCATCAGGGCACAGTTTACTTTGCCTAAGGCCCACCAACCAAGCGGTAACAGAGCTGAGATTTACACACAGGCCCCAAGATTTTAACACTTCCACATGGTGCTTCTGAGTCAGCTTCCACTTCACCAGCCAGCCTGGCTGGCCCTCATTCCCAGAAGTCTGTCCCTGTGTTCTAGCTGGTTACAGCCTGGGACCTCCGGGTTTTCACCCTAATGTTATCAGGAAATTAGCAAGGGGTAAGTCCATGCATGCTACCTTTTTTCTTCAAAGGACATAATAGACTCATTTTTAAAAAGCAAAACAGTGTTGTGGTTTTCGAAAGCAGTGTGATCCCCACCAGCATTACTGAGAACTTGTGAGAAATACAACCCCCCGCCCATACTATCAGGCGCCTCCCCCGACCTGCTGAGTCAGCCTCTCTGCGGGGAGGGCTCAGCTATCTGTTTAACAAGACTTCCAGGGTCTCCTGATGCCACTAAAGCTTGAGCGTCCTGGTTCGTTATGCGTTCAGTTTCTCTTTTGGAAGTTTGGATTTTTGGATGACCTTGTTTGGTTTGGGATTTTTGAAAAACAAAATAAGCTATGGGAGTTTTGGATGGATTTCCAAAGAGAAAAGTGTCTAATACAATTCTTGTTTCTATTGACAGGTCAGCTTAGACTCCCGAGTAAGAGAAGTCATCAACAGGAACATGGTGGAGCCATCCCAACACATATTCGATGATGCCCAGCTTCAGATTTACACCTTAATGCACAGAGACTCATATCCCAGATTCATGAACTCTTCTCTCTATAAAGATTTGCTTCAGTCCCTATCTGAGAAATCAGTTGAAGCATAGGATGTTATCAAGCATATTTATTATTAATAAATTAATAAAAGAACTCGTGGACTACGTCCAGTACAGGGAATTTAGAGGCAGTGGTATCTTCTGATGGAGTAATACTGGGGCTATTTTAATAACAGATGCTGCCTTCTACAGAAGGCTATATATCCACAATGTAAATTGCAGCCACCTTTAGTGATGCTTTAGAAAAAATGGGGTATGCCTGTTTTAGAAAGACAGTATATTTACATTTACAATAACAGTAGCATGTTCCCAGTGGCAGAGGATACACTAGAAGACTCCACACTGCCTGGAGCACGTCCAGCCATGGGAGCAAACAGGACTGCTTTTGTTTTGCATGAGTTCAGTACCTGATTACTCTCCTCCCCCCAAAAAGACATTCAGCAAGTGTTTCTCAGCTACTTCTTCCTTCCATCAAGCTCAGTTTCGAATATTTCACTTCTGAGTGACATTACAGGACCTAAATTTCCTTTTTATAAAGATGTGACCACTACTTGTGAAAATGCTGTTCCACTTTATCTTGGAATATAGGTATGTAGATACACATGCACATATATGTATCTACACATGGTCAATGTTAAGGACTGTCTCTTAAGTGGATCCATCTCAAAGGTTTGGTAAGAGAAGTCGTGTTAGAAAATTTTTTTGTCGAAAAGTTATTTTATTATGAGAATCTGTGAACCTACAGAATGAATTTTTAATTTCACAACTTAGTCACGTTCACAACAAAACTTTTAAACAAGCATATTTCCATTTTTATTACTGAAAGAAATATGGGTATTTTCACTCTAAAAAATAAAGCACAAGAGTTTTATCTCAATCTTTATTTTTTCACATGTAAATATTTGGGAAATATAACATTAAGTAAGGAAGGATATACACAAGGTATCTTTTAGCTCCCAAACTAGGATTTTGTTTTTAAATCCCACTATTTTAATCATAGGCAAATGGGATAACTTCATAGCTTACAGGTAAAAATACTGGTTTGTAGACCTAACCATCCTGAAGAAATCCATAACTACAACGAATGGGAAAGACATTCCAAAATGAAGTGAATGTGAAAGACATCCAGAATCTGGCATGGTTTGAGTCGTGGGTTAGAAATTAATTTGCAAGAGGCCTACAGCAGGCTTCAGCTCTAAATGGATAGCTCTCCTCTCGGTCGTCTCCCTTACCTGGCCCTTTAGCCTGACAATTTCTTCATTACCCTCTTCAAGCCCCAAACCTAAGCCCCTCACTCTCATTCTAAGTAAAACATTTACCTCCTACTTTACTGTGAAAATTGGTTCCCTAACCCCATCAACTTCCTGTGTAACCTATAAATATGTATAGGTAAGCATCTATTCTCACCTCCTTCAGTCCAGTCTCAGAGAATATGTTCTTTCCTCCTTTTCAAGGCATCAACACCTTACGTGCTTTTGATTCCATATACTACAGTCTAATTTTTTTCATTAGACTAAGAGGATATAATTGTGATTAAGGCATAAACCCTACCCCCTAGCACTTTACATTCAGTTGAGGATGACGGGTGTGTCCATGGCAGCTACAATATACTGTAGGAAGACAGGGAAGAACTGAGCTATGGAAGTCTTGAAGGGCTACGGAAAGATTTTGGCAGAGGTAACGCCAAAGCTAAAACCTATAGAAGAGTGCGTGTGTGTGTGTTGGGGCAGAGGTGTAGGGAAGGTAGTCACAATTGAAGCAATCCCAAATGAGTCCAGTCATGGACATGCTAAGGATAAGGAAACTGTAAGACATATAAAAGATGTCAAGAAATCAATTGGATGGAGGGAGCTGAGTGGTCGAGATATTAGGCTCGAGTATTGATTTGGGATTTTTCAACACAAAGATGAATGAGATTACCTGGAATTATAGCATGAAAAGAGCCGAGGGGAAATCTTTGCAAGGATGGCCAGAGAAACAAGAGTTCCCAAAGGAGATTCAGAAGGATTCACCTTCTCAATATAGGTCAGAAGAAAGTCAAGGACATTTGGGGACATGTCAGCAAATGAATGGGAGTGCTTCAAAGGGAGGGTGGTAAATTAAATGCTCTTACCTCAAAATCTGCTCCATCGATTTCCCCCCACTCTCCTATATCGTCAACTTCTCCTTGACTTTTTCTCATACTGTAAACATTCGTGAATTTCCCAATTAAAAACAAAACTTGCACTACATAACTGCTGAGTCTCCTCTCTTCCTTTCACATCAGCCTTTTCACAATAGGCCACTCTTGCCGTCTCCCCCTTCACTCCTCCATCGACCACAGTGCACCCAACTGCTCTAGGGAGGCCTCTGCCAGCCAGGTCTAACCCCACTATGCTCCCAGTCTTCTCAGCGGGCTTCTCGGCTTCCTCACTGACACGGCCTTACTTCAAACACTACCTCCTTGTCTCCTGAGGTGCTCTTCTAGCTCTCCACATTTTCCTTCATCTGTACCCATTTCCTTCCCACGCAGTAGGGCACAGCAGCAAGGGTTTGGGCTCTGGAGCCAGACCTTCTGACTCCTCCACTTACTGTGTGATAGTGGGTACACAGACTTTCTGGGCCTGTTTCCTCTTCTATAAAAACAGAATAATAATGGTACCTTATCCCTAGCATTGCTATGAGGATTAAAACTAACCCATGTAAAATACAGTAAGCGTTTATTACATGTTAGTTATTGCTACTATTACTTGTCCACTAAATGTCATGGCCCCTAAGGTTTGGGCTTTGGCTTACTTTTTTAACTAACCTTTATGCTCTCCCTTGGTTCTCACATCCCCTTCTCATTGTTTAAATAACTAACAATATACTCAAGGCACAAAATCAGGATCTGGTCTAGAGCTTTCTCTGGCACTCCAGAATCAGCTGCCAGTTGGACATCTCCACTTGTCTATCCCACAGATGAGTGAAACTATGTCTAAATTTTGACTTACCCACGCCACTCCCTCCCCACATCCAAGCCCAGCCCCCGCCTCTATCCCCAGTCACCCAGCTGGTCACCTGAGCTCTTACCTGGGTGTTAACTTTGACTCATCCCTCTCTTTCTTTTCCCAAACATAATCACCAAGCCCTACTGATTTGACTTCCTAAACATTTCTCATGTGTCCCTCCTTCCTTCTTCTCACCTCCATTCTCTCTCACTGCCTGTTATCATTGCCAGAAGAGCCTCCTAACTGCCTCCCCACACCCATCTCAGCCATGCAAACACATCTTTCACAATGCCTAAGGTGCAAAACTGTTTGTCACCACCCCTCTACTCCTTAGAATCTTAGTAGTCACGGGTTTCCTGGAGTACAAATACCAAATTAGCATGCTGCACAAGCAAGGGCCTCTATAGTTGGGCTACTGGCTCCCCAGCCAACCCCACCTTTTAGACTCAAGAATATATACTTATAGAAAAGGCACATATATCACTTCATACTGTCAGACCCGCTCATGAGAAGTTGGTCCATCCTTTGTTACCCCTCATCCCCTCTCTAAAATGCCACCCTGCACTCAGCTAACTCTTATCTTTCCTTTAAGATTTACTTCACATGTTACCTCCTCCACAAGCTCTTACCTGACCTGCTAAGTCATACGTCCACTGTGTTGAGTGTCATTCTTCAGTATTCCAAGAATACCCTGTACAAATACTTATGAGCTATTACAAATCATCTGTTTACATATCTGTCTTTCCCTTTACACTGTATGCTCCAGAGGCATTGAAAATACACCTTATCCATGATTTTTATATACAGTATCTGGCTAAGAGCATATAAATGTTTGTAGGACTGAAGAGTTACAGCATGAAAACTGAACTTCCCATAGCTATAAAATAAAATTCCATTCCGAATTTGTTTCACGTGTCACATCTCAGAAAGACATCGTCACAGCCCATGTGATTACAGAACTCACTACTACAGCAAACCAATCCAGTGGGTAAAGCTGTAGTGCCATCTATGCACATGATGAATCCTGAAGCCACCCCCAAAGTATCCTACAAATTCAATGCAATTCCAAGGTTTTAAGAAACTTTTCAGTAAAACTTGACAAGCTGATTTTGTTGGGATGGATGGTTCTCCATTTGGAAAAATGTATACATAAACAAGTGTAAATACCAAATGATTAAAGATCTAAAAGTTTGTTTGTTTTCGTATGAGGAAGATTCACCCTGAGCTAACATCCATTGCCAATCCTCCTCTTTTTTTGCTTGAGGAAGATTAGCCTTCAGCTAACATCTGTGGCAATATTCCTCTACTTGGTATGTGGGATGCCTCCACTGCATGGCTAATGAGTGGAGTAGGTCTGCACCCAGGATCCGAACCTGTGAACCCTGAGCCGTCGAAGCAGAGCATGCAGAACTTGAACCACTCAGCTACGGGGCCAGCCTCCTAAAAGTTTTTTTAAAAAAAGAACATTCTAAGAATATTGGAAGAAAATGTAGGCAATATTTTTATAACTTCAGATGGAAAAGCTCTTCTTAACTAAAACATAAAATCCAGAACTATAAAAGAAAATACTGATAGATTGGATATTTAAAAAATTTAAATTTTGTACCACAAAAGACAACATAAAAATAATTAAAACACAAACATCAGACTATAAAGCAAACTAAAGATTACTATGCAGAATGTATTAGGAGTGCCTACAAATTAATAGGACAACTCTATAGACTGAAAAGGAAAGACACAATAAAAACAACAGAAATCAACCAGCTAATAAACAAGGAAAGATGAGCATAATATACACAAAAAGATAATCATTTGAACACAAATTAAAACGAGATGATAGTGGTATTACTATTTCCCCCTAGATTTGCAAAAATCAAAAGGATTGATAAAATCCAGTATTAGCAAAAGTGTAAAAAAATGGGCATTTATATCCTGTTGACAGGCGGCTAAACTAGTTTGACTCTTTGGAAAGTAATCTGGCAACATCCATCGTTCCAAATGTACATCCACACGCTAAGCAGTTAACCTCCTAAGAATCTATCCTACAAAACATCAAAACAAGAACCACCCACGGGAGAAGAGGTTTTAAAGGGAATGGTACCTACCCACAGATGGCTCTATGGTGAAAATGAATGCCATATATCTATGTGCACTGGCACTGTTCTCAGGGAAACTGTCAAATGATAAAAGCAAGGTGTAGAATATGTGTATGTGCCCATTCATAATGTGAATAATGGCAGTCCCAAAAAAATTCCCCTCATTGATTGAGCTGGGTACTACTCCAAGGTCTTTACAAATCATTCAGTCCTTACTCACAACCCTATAAGGGAGGATGGTGTTCCCCTTTACAGATGAGGCAGAGGCAAAGCACCTGGATCAAAGTCCCACAGGTAGTAAGTGGCAGTTAGATTTGAATCTGAGCAGATCAAAAGCCCCTGCTCTTAACCATTGTGCAACGTCAATTTCCTAGGAAAAGAGGACTAGATAGCCTGGTAACAAGCACGTACACATAACTCACAGAAATGAAATCGAGAAAATTACAGAGCCAAGGAGATCATTTTCTCCAGTTTATGATTTTGACTTAAAAGACAGAGATAATAAAACCAGTTTCACAAGGTGGAAGAATACCAATCAACTGGGGGCCAGCCCATGGCCAATGGTTAAAGTTACTTGTGCTCCACTTCAGCAGCCCAGATCTGTAGGTTCAATCTGGGGTATGGACCTACTCCACTCATCAGCCATGCTGTGGAGGCATCCCACATACAAAATAGAAAAAGACTGACAGAGATGTTAGCTCAGGGCGAATCTTCCTCACCATAAAAAAAAAAAAAAAAACCAACAAAACACAAACAAACAAGAATACCAATCAACCAGTCAGCTCTGCTCTGAGAACTTGCAGAGGCTCAGGTAGCCAGTTTTTCTTACTGAATATAACATGACAAAAAAAAATTTATAAAAGACCAGTCTTCATGTATAAAGATGATACTGCTGTCTTAAATCAAATAGTGAGGGGTTTTATTCTATTAGTTACTGATCTTGGAGCAAAACCATCTAAGCTTTCTTTCCCGACATGTGCATAATCAAAAATTCCTATTTTGAGTCATGTAAAGCACAACAGTCACCAAACAGGGTTCTTCCTGAATAACGCCAACTTAATCTCACGGGAGATGAAATAGTGGCCTTGACATTATAATCTATCCACTTGAATTAACTGTCCCAGTGAAATATTCTGGAAAGGATAATAATCAAAATATTAACTATAAGAAAACTAAGTGTTAAAGCTTGGAGTAGTAGCCTAAGAATGGGAAGTCTGAATAAAAAAATAATTACAGGCATACTTGAGATGTTGCAGGTTCGGTTCCAGACCACTGCAACAAAGCCAGTATCACAATAAAGCATGTCACATGAACTTGCTGGTTTCCCAGTGTACATACAAGTTATGTTTACACTACATGTAGTCTATTAAGTGCAACAGCATTATGTCTAAAAAAAAAAACCCAATGTATATACATACCTTAATTAAAAAAATACCTCATGGCTAAAAAAGTGCTAACCATCATATAAGCCTTCAGCCAGTCATAATCTTTTTGCTGGTGGGGGGGGGAGGTCTCGTAAAAAATGCAGTTATCCGCAAAGTTCAATAAAACAAGGTATGCCTGTATGTATTTAAACATAAACTTTTTAATATTAACAGCACGGTCACTATAGTTAACAATACTGTATTGGATATTTGAAAGTTGCTGAGAGAGACCTTATAAGTTCTCATCACAAGAAAAATACCTTCTAACTACATGTGGTGATGGATGTTAACTAAACCTAACGTAATCATTTCACAACATATACATTTATCAAATCATTATGTTGTACCCCTAAAACTAATACGTTATATATGTCAATTATACCTCTATTAAAAAATTTTACCACGTAGAGGATTAACAAGCATTTGGTCTTATGGACATGTTTTGATGAATTTAAAGAGAATTAGGACAGCAATTATTGGGGGGGGGGGGGAAGAAGATGAACAGATCACTGAAACAATCCTGAGATAAATCAGCCTGATACTCACCTGTGACTCTAATGGTCCTTCCAGATCACTTATGCTTCTGCAAGTAACTGAAATCTGAGCACTTTCACAGGCTTTGATGTTCTGATAGCAGTACTTTTATTTAGAATAATTATACATTTACTTAACTAAAATATTCATCCAAAACAATTTAGGATTTAAAAATTTTTTTCAGCTGCTTGTTACAGAAATCTATCTCAAACTAGTTTAAACATAAAGGAAACTGATGGCTTTCGTAAGCAGGAAGGCCAGGGTAGTTCTAGCTTCCACAAGGATGGATCCAGACGTTCAATGTTAACCGGACCTTCTCTCCATCTCACCTTCCCTGGGCTTCACACACACAGGGTCTCTGCATATTGTAGGCTAAATGGTACAGGGAGCCCTAGATGCAGCTCCTGCTGGCTTAGCTATTCCAACAGGGACAGTGTTTCTCCCATCTTTCATATAATAATCCCAGGGAAGGAGCAAGGGGAGGGGTGGGACACTGAACAGACCCACCAGGGTCACATGGAGGTGGAAAGGTATCCCCTAAATCAATCAGAAAAGATGTTTTGGAACTAGTGCCAAAAACACGAAAGGTATAGCTGTGCCATTCCATTCCAGTGCTCTTAACGGTTTCTGTTTTTATATCAGTTATATTTTTGAATGGCATTATTACAAAAATAACTTATTGTAAACCACATTTAAGGGTAAAAAAACCAACCCTTTTATTTCAAAGCAGCTCAGTCTTCCAATTATGGAAACACTTGGGCTAATTTAACCAGATTGTATGGCATATCACATATGAAATGTTGTTTATCTGCAATGTCTTCGCAATCATGGCCATTATGGAAAAAAAAATAATTAGCTGTCTTTTTATAGCACCCACAGAGAGGAATCAGAAGTCATTTGAGGTAGTCGTCTGTGCTTTCATTTTCCATCCACCAGTTGGATAAACAAATACAAGATTACACAGGTCGATTTGAAAATTTCAATTAATAATAAAACTGTTGCATCATTTTGCAGAATTAAAGTACCAAAAGAGATCTCCCAAGACTCTAGCTCATTACATTTCTTCCTTTAAAGTTGGAGTCTAAAACGTTGCCAACTAGTGGTTACCTATCCTACTTCCACAAGTCCTCACCCTGTGGGACATTCTTTCCATCTCAGCTCCCAAACAGTCAAGAAATGCAATGCACTGCCACAAACATAACCAAGAGAAACTATTTCATGAGAGCACTACTACGCGACAAGCATTCTTCTAGATGCTAAAGATACAGCAGTGAACAAGTTTTCCATAAAAACTCACCAACTCTATCTTTACTAAGTTACAGCTACTGGATATCTAGTATAGACACAAGATGAGATTTTTCCAATACTCTTCTCTCTTACTTTTGACTGACTTCAATTTCCTTAAGTTTCCTTCAACATAATTCTTTCATTACTACCTAGGAACTTGTCAGTAACTGTGTCCTATTTACTGTGAGGTAGCATCTTCAATGTTGGTACTTATTTTTTTTTTTGAAACTGATAGAAACGTGGTTTTTATGTCAGTGATTACTCACATTTCACAGTAGGATATTCAATTCTTCATGAATGGCTGATTTTTTACAGCTAAAAGCGTGTGTGGTAGAGGGGGAGTAACTGTTGATTAAAACTCTTTAAATCACAACACTTTAACTGTAGTTTTTATTTGAAAAGTAAATTCAATTCAAATCACCAAATTACACTATGACCTGTAAGGACAATCATTGCGCACCCATAAAAATTCAAATATAGCCTGTTATTTCTTTTGCTGTCTTGTTAATACTTTAAACATTCTTCCATTTGTAAGGGATATACAGATTTCGATGTTTGGGTGTACATAAATATTTCAGAACTTTTGCCATCGCTTACCAAAACTTATAAACCAATGTTCATCATCTTTCAGGTGAGCAAGAAAACCAAGGTGGTTATTTTCTGCTTTCCCAGGATGGTTTTTCAAAATTGCCACTAATGTGTCTAACTTAATTCCTCTGTATGTTCATTTAACACAGTTACTTTGTCCTGGAAATAAATATTATCAAATATTACCCTTGGTAACATTTACTACCAGTTATGCTATAACTGACTAGCATTTTTCAATAATAAGACTATTTGGTCTTTCATATTACATTACGTGCACACACGGGATGCGCTCATGTGCTCTGCTCAGAACCACTCCTTCCTCCCTCACCAGGGGTCCAGGAAAAGAGAAGAGAAACATGCTCTGTACCAGTGCTCAATACCAGTTTTTACTTAAAACCAGGCAGGCATCACTTAGTTAAAACTGTACTTTAAAAACACCTTAGTAGTTGGGAGAGGGGACCTTTTGTAAACAAAAGGTAAAGCAAGCTTCAATGTCTAAATAAAATGACAAAATGTGATACATGTTTAATAACAAGAAACTTTATTGAATTACAAATTTTAAAATGGATCACTTAATTTAAAAGTGGGACTATTTTAATTTTATTCTTTTTAAACTCACTCTTTCAAAACTGCACCTTACTTCTCTTAAATGATAAAAGGTTAATTTGTGAGCTGACAAAGTAAAGATGGGATGGTACCAGTGGGCCAGTTCTTACATACAGGTTCTTAACATGGACCTCTATATCTTGTTTTCTGTATTACATCAAATTGATTTGCAATAAGAAATGAGAAAAAGGGGGCAAAGGGGAGTGCAAAGCATGTACTGAGGTCTTTCTATAGGTGTTTGATAGAATATAGATTTAGCATGAAAAAATGTGGACTTTGTAACAGTGGCCTTTAAGATGTGCTAGAGCAAGGGCACCCTAACGAACCTATGTGAAAACCATTTTTTCTTATTCCTAACAGAACAAATGGTACATAAACAAAAGTAAAGCACAATTGTAAGATCTGTATTGTAAAACAAACTGCATTATAGCTCATATATTCAGGTGGTTCAGCAACCTCACTCATTGCGTAACAGAAAAAGTCAGCAAATCAGATTCAGGGCAAAAATATTTTCTATCAACCTCCATATGGAAAGACCACAGCTGTAATGGTTTACATAATCCTTAAACTTAATCCTTGGTCAGTACAGATTTCCAAATCAAATCAAGTCATGAACCATTTACAAAAACTACTCTGTACTAAAGCACTAACGTGTTCTTCCCAGTATGTCTTCCTATGAGGGGAAAAAAATGGTTGGAAGCTTTCATTCTTTGCCTGTGCTGGGATTTATGAGACGCCTACTAAACTACAACAGTGTTCTGCAAAACTAAAATACACTACAAAGTCAGACAGGTAAATAACCAACAAAACCAAACTCATTTCAATAAAGTTGTCATGTTTCCAAAAGTAAAACCTACTAAGAACAAATAATAAACATATACAAGAAATCACAAGAAATGATCAAGGTTAGTTACAAATGCAAAATAGTATCTAATTATCCCAGACTTGTGAACATCATAATTAAAATCAATTTCATATGCTAGTTCAAATATTATGTACAATTTAGATAAGCTGGTCGAGTATTATCTGAATACACATCACATTTGATAAACTTATATTACCTCTTCTCCTCCTTTAATGTTTGTAGGTACATGCCAATATGGGAAAAAATGTAATTTCTAATTACATATTAACTGAGAAAAATAACATTTCTCCTGTGTATGTTTCAGACTGCAAAAAAAAAAATTAAGGTACATTTTAAGAAGAAAAAAAGAGGTAAAAAAAATTGCCAGAAGTTTAATTGATAAAAGTTTAATATTAACATACTTATAAAAATGAAAATAAAATGTTTTCAAACAGATACCATACATTTATTACGTGATCTCCCTACTGATCCGAAACTACAGAAGGCATTTAAGGAAGGGATGCTACGTCAAAAACAAAGACCAACCCAAGGGATGTATGTTACTTTAAAAATCTGATTTGCAGGAAAACTATTTGCTTGGCCTAGTTTTAAAGCTAATTACAAAATGCATTTTCTTAATGGTCCAGACATTTTGCCAATTCTTCCAACTCAACAGAACTGTCAAAAAAGAAGAAATATTTTGTGAGACTTTTGAATACAGACAATGAGGTGCCCCTCCCCCACTTAACACAGCATACATCTTATATTGCTAAAGAGGCATTTTTAAAACAGATGCCACAGTTTCAGACATGAGTAGTCACCTATCTTAAGTGACTTTTCCAACTTAGAATTAGTAGAAATATATAACTAAAGAAATAGTATAAAACTTTTTTTATTAAGTACTTCTCTTAATGTTTCTACGTTAAAAAATTCCAAATTTGAACTTCTACTGTAAGCTGCCCTAGGCATCAGCTTTCCACATTAAATTGAACTTTTTTTCGGTGAGGAAGATTGGCCCTGAGCTAACATCTTTGCCAATCTTCCTCTACTTTTTATACATGGTATGCCACCACAGCATGGCTTGATGAGTGGTTTGCAGGTCCACACCCCAGATCCGAACCTGTGAACTCCAGGCCACCAAAAGAGCATGCAAGCTTAACCACTACGCCACCAGGCCAGCCCCAGAACTTCTTAAATCCAATAGGTACTACTGGATCCAATAGGTACAGTCCCAGAACTTTCTTAAATCCAATAGGTACTATGTCAGAACTTACGCTGCAAACTGCCTGTATACAAAACAAACTGCAATATACCCAATAATAATGATGATGATGATGATAATCCATTGTGCAAAACAATCTAAGAGAGCTATCTAGAAAAGCTAGACTTGCTCAACAGGATTGAAAAAAAAAGTGAACGTCCTCTCTCAGACCAATGTAAACAACTTCTGCCCAGTCAAGATAGAAGACACTACTTGAAACCATGAAGACACTCTCAATACCAGTAACCTTCCCAGCCCAGAACTAAATCTTTGTATATAATAAAATGGGTACTGGCCTCAACCCCTAAAATAGTATATCTGGGGCCAAAGTGCCATACCATGTTTGTGAAGGATATTTCCCCACTGTTTAGTTTTTAATTCACTTCCAATTTTCAGAAAATGCTTTAACCTATGTGAATAATTCAAAATAACTTTATAACTTTAAAAAAAGAGAATCTTGGGGCTGGTCCCATGGCCCAGTGGTTAAGTTCGTGCACTCCACTTTGGCAGCCCAGGGTTTTGCCAGCTTGGAATCTGGGCGTGGATCCAGCACAGCTCATCAAGCCATGTAGAGGTGGCATCCCACATAGCAGAACTAGAAGAACCTGGAACTAGAATATACAACTATGTGCTGGGGGCCATTAGGGAAAAGAAGACGACAAGTTAGCTCTAGGCTAATCGGAAAAAAAAAAAAGAATCTTGCACAAACTTCACAAAAACTAATAAAAATAGCCAGCATTTTTGGAACACCAACAATTATCAGGCACTTTAAATATATTATCTCTACTCCTCATCACAATCTGTAATACAATCATTTACATTTAATACATAAGAAAATTACAGTTTAGTAATGGTAAGAGGCAAAGGAGTTCAAAACCTGTTTGGCTCCAAAGACTACCTTCCTACCACGTAAGCCTCTCCAACCCCACACTCCCAACAACCCCATTGCTATTAACAATAAAAATGGTCTTAGGACTGATGTGTAATTCTTCTCCCAATTTTAAATTATATTTCTGTGGCTCATAAATATCACTCAAGAATGAATCATTTAAATAACATAAACTTGCCTGTGTGGGGCTAATCCAATAGTACACAGACAATATGAAGGCTGAGTAAAAAGCCTACCAAACCTTGACAGTACTCATCTTTAATTCCTAAAATAAATACTAAAAGCATTGGTCTGGATTTCAACAAGGTGAAGTAATTCTTCCAAAATCAAAATCCATGAAGACAAGTAATACACATGTACAAATTTTCTGGAAGCAAAGAGTATAAGCAACTGAATGAATATAGTATATACAGGACTATGATACAGTAATCAGACATTTAAGATTGAATCCTGTTATTCCTGTACCAAAACAATATAAAGGTGGGAAGATTAAGCTAACATTCTTTATTTCTAATAGGACACAAAATAGTATATTCCATTACAAATGGTTAGTCATGAACTTCCATAGTACTGGACACTGTGAGCATATGTACCTATTTATATATCAGGCAGACTTATGAAAAGACTGAAGAAATTACTCTATTATAAATGGGTACAATGTGAATCTAAGAAGCCACCATACCTTCCATCGATTTCCACATTCATTGCAGACAACAAATGTCGTCATTGGTTCATCAGCACTACGAGTTTGCACCTGCAGTAAAATCAAATGAAAAATATTACTTTTTATAATACAAGTCCAACCTACACAAGAACATTCTACATGAAGATATATAATAACCACAACAGTACCACAACAAAATGTATAAGAGCCTGAAACAAGTTCAAATAAACTAAATCATGCCAAAAGAACACACATTTCCAAACTTCCTTTTTCTAAGTCCTTCCCTTGGTTTGTCTTCTCATGTTCAATTTATCCCAGATAAGTGGGAAAATCATCTAAAGTCACACATTACATTTTTGATAAATGACTAATAAATATGAAAATATCATCACTAAGGACAGAAATGTTAAAGTCAATTTTTTCTTAATAATTAGTAAAGATGTAAAAATTACAAATATTTCATTCTGACAAATAAAACCTTCCATAACCTTTCTAAAAGTTAGGAGCAACAAGGTAAGAGCCTTAAATATCCATTCTCTGTGACCCAGGAACTTGATATCTGATCTATTCTAGGATGGTAATTAGAAGCACAAAGATCTGTGTATAGTTCAACATCACTAGTCAACAGGGAAATATAAATTAAAACTGCAAGGAAATATCACCTCACACCTGTTAGAATGGCTATCATCAAAAAGATAAGAGATAAGTGTTAGTAAGGATGTAGAGAAAAGGGTACACTGTTGGTGGGAATGCAAATTTATACAGCCATTATGGAAAATAGTATGGCAGTTCCTCAAAAAGTTAAAAATTAAACTACCATATAATCTGGCAATCGCACTCCTGGATATATATACAAAAGAAACAAAATCATTATCTCAAAGAGATATCTGCACTCCCATGTTTACTGCAGCATTATTCAGAACAGCTCAGATATGGAAACAATCTAAATGTCCTTCAATGAATGAATGGAAAAGAGAAGTGCTATATATACACAATGGAAAAAGAAGGAAATTCTGCCATTTGAGACAACATAGATGAACCTGGAGGGCATTATGCCAAATGAAGTACACCAAACAGAGAAAGACAAATACTATTCGATATCACTTATATGTGTCATCTAAAAAAAATAGCTGATTTCAGAGAATAGAACGGTGGTTGCCAGGGGCTGGGGGAAGGGGGAAATGGGGAGATGTAGATCAAAGGGTACAAACTTGCAGTGATAACAAGAATAAGTTCTGAGGATCTAACATACAGCATGGTAACTACAGTTTAGAGTAGATCTTAAGCATTCTCACCACAAAACAAAAAAAAGCGAACTATGTGAGGTGATAGATGTGTTAATTATCTTGATCTAGGTAATCCTTCCCCAATGAATATGTAGATCAAATCATCTCATGTACTTTAAATATATACAATTGTATTTGTCAATTATTCCTCAATAAGGTTGGGTGGGGGATAGCTGTGTACATGTTTGAAGAGTATAACTATAATAGCATAAACACTGAAAACAACTTAAAATATCCAACAGGGAAATAATGGAATAAGTTAGAGTACATCCATTTGATGGAATATTATAGAGCTAGTAAGATGCTTACAAAGATTTGGGTTTTTTTAAAACAACTAAAGGAAAATGCTTACATTATAGTAGCTAAGTGAAAAGAAGAATATAAAACAACCTACAGTATTTAGCTGCAACTCAATTTAGAAAAAAATCCACAAAATACCACAGGCACGAAAACATCAATCATTGTTCTCTCTGGTGGCAGATTAATGGGTGATTTTAAATTTCTTGTCCATTATTTTTCTGTATTTTCTAGATTTTCTACAAGTAGGTACTTTATATTGCTTTTAAAAAGTTAATATGGCCATATGATCCAGCAATCCCACTTCTAAGTATATACCCAAAAGAACCGAAAGCAGGGTCTCAAAGAGGTATTTGTACACCCAAGATCACAGCAGCATTATTCACAATAGCCCAAAGGTAGAATCAACTCAATGTCCATCAACAGATAAATGGATAAATAAAATGTGGTATATACACACAATGGATTATTATTCAGCCTTAAAATGGAAGGAGATTCTGACACATGCTACAATATGGATGAACCTTTATGAACACTATGCTGACAAATAAACCAGAGACCAACGCACAAACACTGTGTAACTCCATTTATCCATTTGACGACCTAGAGCAGTCAAATTCTGAGACTGGTGGTTGCCAGGAGCTGGGGGGAAAGGAGAATGGGGAGTTACTGTTTAATGGGTAGAGTTTTTAAGTTTTACAAGAGAAAACGAATTCTGGAGATTGGCACAACATGATTAATGTACTACTGTTGAACCATATACTTAAAAATGGTTAAGGTTGGGGCTGGCCCCGTGGCCGAGTAGTTAAGTTCACAGGCTCCGCTTCGGCAGCCTGGGGTTTCGGTGGTTCAGATCCAGGGCACGTACACGGCACCGATAGTCAGGCCACGCTGAGGTGGCGTCCCACATGCCACAACTAGAAGGACCCACAACTAAAATATACAACTATGTACGGGGGGTATAAGGGTTAAAAGCAGGAAAAAAAAAAAAAAAAGAAGATTGGCAACAGTTGTTAGCTCAGGTGCCAATCTTAAAAAAAAAAAATGGTTAAGGTGGTAAATTTTAGGTTATGTGTATTTTACCACCACTAAAAATTTAAAAATAAAAGAGAACTCAGCAGAAACAAATTAATAAGCTAATATGATTTTTTAAGGTCTCAAAGATACGTTATTTCTTTAAAATTTCTGATGAAGATGACAATGCATTATTAAAGTTAAAACTTATTCTTAAGTTATGGAGGAGAAAAGGAGGATGAACAAAGAACCTAAATACTAACAATACTGCATTTTGAACAAGGTACATTTAATTTTAATATGAGATGATGAAACCCCAGTACATTACCACTTCAAAAATCAGAAATTTCATGTTTCCCATAAACTATCAACATGACTTTCAATTCAAAAGCACAAAGGAAGATAAAGAACCATCTGAGACATTCTCAAAACAGCAGCATTCTGCTTATTCAAGGCCGTCAGAAAAAAAGTTTCAAAAATCCTTCTGAAATATTTTACATGTACTTAATATTGCTATCTAGTACCCTAAAAGTAAACGGAAACTTTTGCTCTCTGGAAAAAATTTTGATCTCCTGGTGGTTACATGTTATCCAAGAGTCACACTTAAATCTTTTATATCTGTTGTTTTCCCAACAACTTTGGAAGTTTTCTAACTAAAGACAGAATTTTTTGACTCTAAGAAAATGATACTGACTTCATCTCTAAACTAGGTTTTTTCTGTTAAATGACTTTTTTATTGTAGCTGTTTATAATCTGATTATGTAAATATATCACCTCTACTTTGTATGTTTTAAAGAAGCTTTGACTTTTAAAAATCTTTCTATTTATACTTAATACTTTCTACTGTGGCATCTTGA
The DNA here is from genome assembly GCF_021613505.1 of Equus quagga. Lineage (NCBI taxonomy): Eukaryota > Metazoa > Chordata > Mammalia > Perissodactyla > Equidae > Equus > Equus quagga. The sequence continues at coordinate 54,176,714 of NC_060282.1, forward strand.
AGAGAGAATTTTTATTGCTGAGATTTTTCTACCTGATTAAAAGAAAACAGAGCAATTCAAACTCAGAATTTTCTAAGACCACTTTCATATACTGACACAATATTTTAGTAACTATCAGTAGTAATACTTTTACAAAATAAAATACTTAAATATCAGAAATATGACTGACTAAATCAAAGACTTCAAAAAGGTAAAGGACATTAGTTAAAGTATATCTGGAAATAGTGTTATGCACCTTTAGAAAATAAAAAAGAGGCAGAAGCTTACATAATATGCTACCACATGTGTTTAGAAAACAGAAAAACAAAAATATTTTCACATTTGTATGTATATGCATAAAACTTTAGAAAGCCACATAATAAACTAGTAATCCCGGTTTACCTTCAAGGAGAGGGAACCAGGAAGCTGCAAGCAAAAGAGGGAGGAAAACTTTCTACTCATTATGCTTTGTACCTTTTGAATTTTTAACCTTGAGAACATAGTACCTTCTAGAAGAAAAAAAAAGGAAAGGTTTCTTTCTACAACTTTTTTATACAGAGGTTAGTAATGTTATTTTTTTAAGTGCTTAATTTTCTGTCAGAAAACTCAATTCTCTAAATCTCCCTATTAACCTGAAACATAACAGTAAGTTATTCTTTAAGAGGAAAATTTTGAGTTTAGCAGATTATAGACAGATTATATACATGAATATAAAAGTCACCAATATGTTGCAAAAAAGGAATAAGTATCTGGAAACCAGTTAAGCTAAAAGTACCCACACTCCATGAGAAGGAAAGCAAAGAACTTTCCTTAAATTATAAAATCCTAACAACTAAAAATTACAGCCTGTTTACATACAAACCAACAATCAACCGCTTATTAATTCTTAAAGAAAGCCCATGGCCATTTTATTAAATTCTATAATATTTTATAAATTTTATTTAATTTATATAGTTTTCATAGTAACAATTTCCATGAAAGGATAAATATATCAACTTTTTTTCAATTAATTAGAATCTGTTAGGATTGAGAAAGCATTCTTACACTTTTAAGAGATCACACTTCCTCTTGAAAAATATCAAAGCGTATTGGTAATTTTACTACTTGCCTTTAAACAGGGGTTGCAAGCACTCTTAATATGAAAATAAGAATCTATAAACATCACAAACCTGTGTGTAAGTACAATTCTTCTTTTTACATTTGCCACATGTGAATAAGTCAGTCTGGGTTCCACCTGTCTTAGCCATCTGATGCTCTCTGATGGCTTCTTTGGTCAAGTTTTTCCGCATCTCTTTGAGCTCATCACTAGCCATTTCCTGTTAGAGAGGTAGCAACATCACTCAGTTACAGGCATCTTCTATATATATATATATATCCTGAATGCTTTTTATGTTCAGTTAGCATAATAATAATAGAACCAAAGTCAATTTTTAAAGTTTTAAAGTGAAAAATTAACATTTTCCCTCAAAGGATTCATAAAAATTTGCTTCCTTTTAAAATTTCTTCAAATACTTAAGTTTGTATGTGAAAATTTAATTACTGTTTAAAGGCTTATAAACAATGTAATCCTGTAGCAATGAGTACCTCTAGTATCTAGATTGTGGTCTCTACCATTATCCTCCCTAAAAAAGAAAACAAGGACTTTGGAGGAATGTCTGGTTCCAGTTTTAAGTCAGGAAACGCACAGGATAAGCCAGGGTCATCTTCTGGTGCCAGAAAGCATGAAGCTACCAAAGACTACTGTAGTTGAGTCAAGTCAAATGGACAGAGGAGCTAACATGAAGAAGTTCCCACTGGCCAAATATAGGACAATTTCTTTACCCATCAAAAAAATTACTGTAAAGAACCAATCCCCACTGGATAAATAAAAAGTCTCAAGTCCAAGATGATAAAAAAGGAGAGCACACACATGCAGAAACGGCAACAAAAGCCAGCACTGGCAATAACTAGGGCACCAACCCCTCATTCTGATAACTATTAAGTAAAGGGAGAGAATTATACATCTTCCCTGCCTTTCCTATCTAAACCAACAGGGTAATCACGAGCCCAAGTTTATAAGGATTTATTGCTTCTTTATCAAAGAAATCTAGCTAATAAATGTGAAAGGAATGACAGAATTTTATAAATAACTACTTTGTAACTCCTCATAAAATAAGCAATCCAGGCAAGGATCATCAGTGGATGAACACATTAGATGAAGGTTGACAGAGAACTTTACAATGGAGGAATCAGACAGTCGATACCCAAACCCACTGATCCATCTCAGCATGCTAAGAGTAGAGCAAGAGGACATTACGTGTTTTCTGACGTGATGCAATATGAAGCAAAAAGCACCACTTATGAAGTACTTATACAGAAAAATAAGTTGAACTTGCATGTAATCAAGCCTATTGAACCAGCTTCTGGTTTACAGAAATTAGAGGGGACAGAAGTTAAATAACATCATGAGGAAGAAACAAACAGTTCATAGTGTGGGATACAGTAGAAATAAACTGGTTTCTTCAACAGGTCAAGGTCATGAAGAAAATCAGGGAGGGGGAGCAAGGGTAGGAGAAGATACTGCTTTAGATTTAAACATATATAGACACTACCTTAAGACACTGACCTAAGGGTAATGTGCAGACTTTGGATCCTGATACAGAGTAAATGTATAATCTGGAAAATACGAGTATGAACTAGGTATTAGATAATACCAAGGAATTATTGTTGGCTTTGTTGGACACGGTGATGACAATTACGTAACAAAAATCTCTCATTTTGAAAGATACCTCTCGAGAATGTAGAGGTAAGGGGATATAATGTCTGAGATTTGCTTGAAAATAATTCAGGGTAGAAGAAGGAAAAAGAATAAAGGGATAGATGAAAAGAGTGACAAATTCTTGAAAATACTTGAAGCTTGGATGATGGCTATATGGGATACCATCAGACTATGTTCTCTAGTTTGTAAAAGTTTTCTTTTAAAAGAATGAGTTCTAAAAATACAGCAATTTTTCTTAGCCATATAGAAAGACAAATTCACTATCTTAGATGCTTAATAAAACAGACTACAGACACACTACAGCTATTATCTATGAACAGCTATGTCTACAAATAGCCAGCTATGAATTTCATTTTCCCAATCATTCCCTATATAAGTTTAAGGAATAGCCAATAAGATGTGACCAATTTTATAGGGTTTAATCAAGAAAAGAGCTTAAAGGTTACAAGGTCTGTTTGCAATTAGAGATGCAACTCTGAGCCTACACAAATCCATGACAAGAACAGTTTCGCTTTCACAAACGATTTAAGGCAATCACCAAAAGATCACGGTACAGCTGTGGAAGGGAAAAACTATGGATGCCAATAGATTCAATCACCTTAAGTAAATTTGTCTAGTAAAGAGTACATATATCACAATAGCTAATAACAATATATTATATACGTAGTATTTATATAGTACTTTATGATTTAAACAGACTTTACACTTGACATCATGGAATAACATCATGGAAATGTTATATTTAGATATACTCACCTCTGCTGTCATCCTAGCAAATAAGTCAGGAGGAATATTCCCACAGAGCACATTTTTCCTTAAATTTGGATTCTTTGCATCCTTAAGATTTGATATCCTACTTCGTACTCTATTTTTGTATTTCATGTCTGTATTCCTTATTTCTTGATATATAGGTACTAGGCCATTAAGGAAAAAAGGTTAAATTATAAAGGTAAGATCATTTTTTTCCTTTTCTACCAAAATAAGAATTCCTGAAATTTCTAAGCAGTTCACAAAAACTGCTTCCAATTTAGATTAAGTTAACAATAAAGCACTGTTTCAACGTGACTCCTTGATCTGTAATTGGCAAATAATAGTGACCCTACTTTTAGGCTATGGATGACTAATGCTTTCTTCTTAATGTTTAATGCCAGCAGCACACAAATTAAAAGGGTTTCAAAAAATAATTCAGTTACTCAAGCTGAGTGAGAAAACTTTTGAAAAAGAGCTTGAATTTATACAAGCTTTAACTTGCCCCAAATTGAATTCTACCAAAGATCCTAAAGTCTCAATGACTGCAGAGTTCCCTGGGGGCACTTCTGAGAAGAGACCATTATGGTAGCCCTGAAGGTTCTTTTCCTCCTTCAGCTCAGCAAGAAGTTTAGCAGGTTCTTCATCTCAACAGAACAGGCCACAGCAGAGGCTGATGCCTAGAGGAGCAACGCCATTTCCTCAACCAGGACAGTCCCACCATCACAATGCTCCCCATACCTAGATGTTCCCTGCTCCTCACACCCACGTGCAACACCCCTCTCCCGGAGGCCTCTCCGTGGTGCCCAGCATAAACACAGTTCCCTCCAGGATAATGAGCGCAAAGGATTGTGTATGCTTTGCTGAGTTCCCCCCAAATGGGAAACTTTACTTCACATTTACTAGTGTGTGTGTGTTTTCCATGCTTCTGGACAACTTCAGTTGAGATGCTACATTCCTAATTTGCAAGGCAGAAAAATAAAAATATTATCAATTTACTTTTCTTTTTCTGCTTTTTCTCCCCAAAGCCCCCAGTACATAGTTGTATATTTTAGTTGTGGGTCCTTCTAGTTGTGACATATGGGATGCCGCCTCAACGTGGGCTGATGAGCAGAGCCATGTCCATGCCCAGGATCCAAACCAGCAAAACCCTGGGCTGCCAACACGGAGCACACAAACTTAACCACTGGGCCAAGGGGCCGGCCCCATTAATTTACTTTTGAATGACAGGAAAACAAGAATTAAATGACATAGATGGCCTTCTCCTTTTCCATCAAAACAATCATCAAGATGGGAACTGAAGAATAAAAATAAAAATTTCTATAAATGAAGAAAAATTTATAATTACTCTAGCAGATTACTTAAAACAATTCTGAATATACACACAAAGGATATCTTCCTCAATTTGAGATCCTAATTCTTCCTCATCAGCTCCAATAGCGATGTAGTCATCTAAACACAGGCAAAAAGAATTGTCAAGAATAAGTGACTGTAACCTATCAAAAGAAAATTTCAATAGAGAATAAATTAAACTGCATTCCTATTTTTTCAACCCCATTTGCCTTACATAAAGAATCCTTTTAGTTTAGTTTCATTAGAATCTGGTCTCTTTACTACCCACTAGACTCTTCCTCTGGATTCACCTAATGTCCACAGTGCTCCTGCATTGATGACTTGTTATCCCTCAGGAGTGGGGAAGTAATTGATCTAGCAGGCAATTCCTCATTTCACAACTCCATAAATTCTGGTTGCTCCAGCAGAGAGTAGAGAAAGTAATAGAAAGAACTGTCTTGTCTCCTGTGACTCAGGCTTCAATGCAAAGAAACCATTCATTTCATCTGCCAATCACATATATGGACACACTCAGAAGACTCCTATGCAAATATTCAAAAGGACAGAAGGAAATATAAAGAAACTAGGAAGAAAAAAGAAAAAATATATAAAGAGACAGTAAGGGACTCAAAGTAGAAAGGGCAGAGTAAGGGAAAAAATAGGTCATACTAACTATGGTTCAGCACAATAGAAAAGAAAAAGGATGAATTTGTTTAAGATGATAAATACTCCTATATATGAAATTTTAAAGCCGATATTTCACATAAGAATGGGTACCGTCAAATTAAATTAAAGTTCCCATATATAAATCAAGATCTCTTTTTCACTTAAAAAAAAGTAGAAAATGGAATTATGAATACAAAACACATACTAAATGTCATACTAACATTTAACAATGGGACCCAAATACAGGATCATTAACTTTCAATCTGGGGGATGGAGTAATTAATTTGCAGACTAAATATCAGGAGAAAAAAGATTTGTGAAAAAAGGTTTAAATTAATATGAATCCAGGGAGAGACATCCATATATTAGAAGGAAATCTATTTCTTGGAATTAAATAGTAGTAGGCACAGGCCCCAGTATGCCTATACCTCTCTGACTTCAGTAACCCCCATTAGTAACAACTTCTCCCTGAGCTAAGCAGTGGCGGGCAGCTGTCAACGGGATGGCATTGGTAAAACAGAGATATGGAGGTGGACAGGGGGGCAGTGGTGGTGATGATCAAAGGACGAAGCAATGAAACAAAATACACTAAACTTACCTCCTGTTCGGAGAGCTGCAGCAAGCATCTCCCTACACTTTAACCGTACAGAATCAGAAGTGCTTGGTGCCCGAGGAAAAGATGAAACATAAGTATCTCGAGCATTTGTCTCATCCTTTCTGCTGCTTACGTTGCCACTGGAGCTACTAAAAAACACATACACACACCCCCCAAAAAGAAATCAGGAAAAACTCTCTTAAAGTAACATCATTACTATTACTCTCTAAAATCAAAATTTTGGGGCCTAAATAAATGAGAGAGTATTTCAGTGACTCTTAGATTTAAAAAAAAAAATGCCTACAATAGATTAAAAAGAAGTTAAAATTTTAGTAAAGATAAGAGATACAAGTCTCATGTCTTTTTTTAACCAACTAAACATTTTACCTTGATTCTCCTTTTAAACATTAAACAATATTTTAGATAGAGAAAATATACATCACAGTTCAATAGAATAAATGAAACGCAAGGATCTTGGTTATGAGGAGAGGGGTGAAAAGACAGCACCAAAGACTATGCCAGCTTTCAACCAAAAATAGAGGGGAAAAAAATGTTTGAAAAACTGTTCCAATTAGACAACCAATGAGGTATACATTTAAAACACTCCCTTCTGGATAAAAATGAGTAGTGAAAAGTGAGTTGTGAGAATATAAAAATGTCTCAATTTCTCCCCAGAAACATCAACTCAATCAGGACAGTTTAACAATTTTCCAGTCAACCATTTCAACTGCTTCTGCTTTTCTTATAGTAAGACTCTCACCAAAATACTTTTCTGACCAGTTTCAATTAACTTTTATCACATTAGAGATACTTGTCATTCACCTTTCCAAAGACTAATTAAATCATCCACCTCCATAGATGTAACTTGCTGCACTACTGCAAGGAGACACCTTCTCATCTCCTCTCCAAAACAAACCTCACTGTCAGACTTCACAAACAGATCACCGTGGGCGAACAGTCATTCTGCATACCTTCTAAGTTTACTCATTTCCTTCCTGAAGCCGTCTCCGATTTCCCCCAGTACTCCCAAACTACTCTCTGCACACAGGTTTGCATTATGATGACTTTTCATATATTCTCTCCTGCTAGACTAAGCTTCTCAAAAGCAAAGACTAGGACTTACTCCTCTTTGTATTCCCAGTATGTAACATACCACCTGTGAGTGATGAATCAGCGAACAAACCAATGTTTAAGAATCCCACTTCTTAAATCCTACAATTAGTTGCTTTTGTCTCTCTGCCTTTAGCCAGATGCCTAGCTCATCCACTGGAAATACACTTTTGTCTCTCTGTACCTTTAGCCAAACGCCTAGCTCACTCATGGAGCCTTTTCCTCACTACCTTCACTATTGCTGGCCCCACGTCTCACATTCTGGTGCCTCCTTTCTAAGCATTTAACCACAATACTTTCTCCTTAAATTCTTAATACTCAAAGGGTCAAACCTTTCTCAGCTGCTGTTTCTCTAATCTTTGTAAAATGTTATTCAGAGTGTGTGTGGATAGATAGCAACCACTTACTTTGTCAAACTTCATACATGATAATTCTGTGGTTTTGTAGATAGGCTCTATCCCTAAACCTCAATTACATAAACTGATAAAAACACACCAAGAACTTACTCATCCTTCAATATCTATTTAAAATATTAGTCTAAACTTTCATATTTTATATTCAAGGCACTAAATCAGTGACTTTGAATGTCACTGAATAGGACAATTGGAAGCATATGTCAAAAAAAATTCATAAATTATGGCTTGTACTTTTCAAAAATATCACAGTCATGAAAAACAATGAGAGACTAAAGAATTACTCCAGATTAAAGGAAACTAAAGATATGATAACTAAATGCAATATGTGATCCTGGAGGATATTTTGGAAAAATCTTTTCCCCTTGCAATAAAAGACATTATTGGGACAATTGCTGAAATATGAAAAAGGTCTGTGGATTAGAAAAAGGCACTGTATCAATGTTAATGTCTAGATATTGACAGCTGTATTGTGGTTATATGTAAGAAAATGTCCTTGTTCTTAGAAAATACACAATGATGTATTTCGTATTTAGGGGTATAGGGCATAACGTATGCAAACGACTCTTATTTGGTTCAAAATAAAATTAGTCCATGTGTGTATCTATGTATACGCACACACGTATGCCCATATATATATATAAATATCACTGGGGCAATTGGGAATTCTTTGCATTATTCTTACAATTTTCTAAAAGTCTAAAATTACCGCAAAACAGAAAAAACTGAATAAATTTTATTAACAACTGGCGTTTAACTCCATCTTTAGCTTACCTCTTTTATCATCAAGTTTAGTTAGTACTAGTATATAAAACAACAGCATACGGGATATTAATAATTGTTACTTTAATATGAGGAGTACATTATCAATTTTGGGAAAATAGTGAGAAATAAAGTTAAAATAGGTAGCCTCAAACTTGAGTGCACCAGAACCACCTGAAGGGCTTGTTAAAAACATATTTCTGGGCCCCATCACCAGAATTCCAGATTTAGTAGTTCCATGGTAGACCCCCAAAATTTGCTTTTCTAACAAGGTGCCAGGTTCTCTGCTCTTTCAGGGACCACACTTTGAGAACTATTGCTCTAAATCAATGTCAAGCGTTGAACTACAAGCTTCTCAAGAACAGTCAAATGGTACTTAATCTACTAATCTACATATCACTGATTACGCATCACCGTTGTTGCATACTGCACAGTTCATGATGTGTGATAGGAAAGAATAAAGGCAAAGGCTTCATAAGAGCTTCATTATTGAACTTCACATTTTAAGTTCTTATGACAAATAGTTACACCGGGAAGGAAAAAAAGCATAAAAAGGAGAATTAGATCCAGGGCCAAAAAAATCTAAAAAAGAAACATGGTAGACAGAGGAAGTAACTATTTGAATCCCTAATCAGTAGTTTCATTATTAGTTCTATCAGTGCTATCCTAGAGATTCCATTCAATTAAACTTGTCAAGTACAATGTAAATAATTTCTTCTTATTTATGTAGCGTCTTCTCTCTTTTACATTTCCAGGAAATCTTGTAAGAAACCTTAGAATATATGGCTGTATACATTTACTAATTCCGTTTGATTAGAAAATAGAAAGAGGAGTACAGATATGGGATCATAAGATCAGGGAGGAAGTGATGGTCGAGTAAAACTACGACTTTCAACATAAATGAATTTCCATAAAGCAAAATACCTTTCTTCTCTTGCTTCCGGGCTATTCTGTGACGTGATTGCAGTATCTTTTTTCTTTTCTTCAGGGTCTTTATCAGTCGATGGTCCATCTGAAAATTTATGAAATCTCTAAATTGTTAGAATTTGTTAAAAAAAACCCTGAAATTACTGCATGTTATCAGGCTATTTACGCAACAACAAAAAAAGTAAAATCCTAAGTTTTCAACAAGTAAAATGAAGTTTACGCAAGCTATTCTACTGGCATATGGACTTGGCTACTTGTCACAATGCATGCTCAGTCAGCATTTCCAAATAAACTCTCGTTTGGCAGAAACCACAAATTCATATGCCACTGGGAACCTAAAAGGGAGGAAAGCATACAACAAAGAGAAGGAAAGAATATGGAAAAAACATCAGCACTGTCATTTTAAAAGTAAAAGCAAAAAAGAATATATAGCAATATTATTTAAATAACCTTTCATGAAGTTAAAAAATTTAACGGGCCAGCCCCCAGGCTGAGTGGTTAAGTTTGCGCGCTCCACTGTGGTGGCTCGGGGTTCGTGGGTTCAGATCCTGGGCACGGACCTATGCACCACTCAAGTCATGCTGTGGCAGCATCCCACATAGAACTAGAATGACCCTCAACTAGGATATACAACTATGTACTGGGGCTTTGGGGAGGGAAAAAAAAAAAAGAGGAAGAAGAGGAAGATTAGCAACAGACGTTAGCTCAGGGCCAATCTTTCTCATCAAAAAGTATACTTCACACACACAAAAAAATTTAAGGTGGTAGCCAAAATACAAATAAATATTTCAGGGATAGTAAACAAAGAACATTTTCATAGAAAATATTTCAGGATCAGTAAGGTCTACCCAGCATCTCCTATATCTAAAATAATCTGTAAAGTAATACAGAGTGTACAAGCTTTAAGACTTAAGGAGGTGAGTGATTACAGATTAGGAAATAAAGTACATAAAATAGGTTGGGCCATCGCAATATTTTAGCACTGAAAAGAAACATTCATGTTTAAATCAACCAAAAGAGCCTCAAGAGAGAAATAGAAGAACACAGGCGGGAGCCCAACAGTTTCCTCCCTGTCTACCACCTAGTTCATGTTATGCTGAGGCAATAGCTCACTTCCTGAGACAGGTTTTTTAATCTGAATTCTTTTAGGCAGCTAAGAGGGAGGTAACAGGGAAAACTTTTGAGTCCTTTGCTTCTTAAAAATAATCAGCCTAAAATAATCCTCATGTTAAAGAGACACATTTTGGGGTGGCAAATTTTGTTCCCCTTCAGTACACTCTATGATGTTCATACAAAGGCAAAATCGGTTAACGATGCATTTCTCAGAATGCATCCCAGTCGTTAAGTGAGGCATAACTGTAGTTGAAGCAAAATCTACGTACCAGGGGAAAAAAGGACAAGACATGCAACAAGACATTCACTGAGAGCTGTATTTAGGATAGACTTAAGGAAGACTTTTTTCCTCTTCCAACTCTCCAAATTTTATTTAATGAACATGTAAATCTTTTAACATAAATTAAAAAGTTTTTAAAGGAGTATTTGTACTGGAATTAGATCCCTACAGGAAGTATAAAGAGTAAAACTTCTTTAAATTTAAGATTAAATAAGCATAAGTGCAATGTCCACTCTTTTCTCCCACAAAACGTCAATTATCTTTTCAGAAATAAAAATGCACGTATAGAGTTCTCAATCAACTTTCTATGACTCATTTTAATTACTTTACAATATGGAATTAGATTTAAAATTTAAATAAACGTAAGACTTTCAATGTGTCTTTAAAGACTAGACTTTTTTAAAAAGTTTTTTATTCTGAAATAATTTGAAACTTGCACAAATCTTCTAAGAACAGTACAAAGAACTTTACTCAGATTCCCCAACTATTAATGTTTTGGCACACTCGCCTCCTCATTCATTCACTCCCCCTTACATATATATATATACGTGTGTTGTATGTACACACACATACACACTCCATCACGTGCACACAGACATATTTCCTTTAAACCATCTAAAAATAAGTAGCAGACATCATGCTCCTTTATCCCTATTCATTGTGTATTCCCTGAGATAAATAAATCCATTTCTATAATCACAGTAAATAGTAAATTTAACAATGATACAATATTGTTTACTTACCTAGAGACCTTATGCAAATTCTGCCAATTATCTCAATAATGATCTTTATAGCAATGTTTTTTTCTGGTCCAGAATCCAATAAAGGAACACATAGTATAGCTGGTTTTTTTAAGACTAGACTTTCTTATGGGCTTTACAATGTTTAGTTCCTAGTTTCCAAGCTCTTGTAAGTAACAGTTTTTTATTATTACTACTGTTCTTTGAAATTTTAAAAGGTTCACTTTTTCTATTTTTTCTTCCATATAAGGCCAATAACTGCTTAGAGAAATAGCTGATTCCAGGGCTGGGGCAGGGAAGATAGATGAGCCCAAGACATTTTGTGTTGCCAGAAAGTAAGAAAGAGATTAAAAACAAACAAACAAACAAACAAACTGAAGGGGGCTTGTCAACGGAGCTTTAGGAGCCAGTGTGAAGGGGTACCCAGTGGTCAAAACCGAGAAAATATAACTATCAAAATAAACACAAACAATAATGGATTATAATCCCTTATGTATAGAATAGGAATCCAAGCGTCCACACTAATAGATAAATAACTAGGAGGTGAAAGGAGGGTTCTTTCTTATAACAGAACTATGACTTATAAATACTGAAGAAGTGGAAGAGTTGGAAAATCACTATTTTGCAACCGTCATTGTAAAACATGGTTTGGATAAGATTCAATGGATACTACATGGGAGGATCTGATGAGGAGCAAGATAGTTTTAGGATCTTAAAGTGTCTCCCACAAAATACCTATTAGGTACAAGAGTAAGAAAAATAAACTATGTACTGTATACCTTGACGGGGTTATCATAATGAACATCATGAATGCCTGTGGATGTGATGCCCTGAGAAGAACACAACATACTGACGTAGTTTCAACCTTAGATGCACAGTCTGATTTAATCACAAGGAAATAGCAGATAAATCCCAAATAAGGAACACACTATTAAAAACAAAAATGGAAGGGTGCTTGTATTCTTCAAAATGTCAATGTCATGAAAGACATAAAAACGCTTAAGAACTATTCCAGATTAGGAGGCTAGATACGTGATCCTAGACCAGATCTTGTTCTGGAAGAGGAAAAAAAGCTATAAAGGACATTACTGGAACAACTGACAAAAGTGCAATGTGCACTATAAAGTACTGCGCCAATGCTTAATTTTCCGAATTTCCTGTATTATGACTACATAAGAAAATAAACTTGTTTCAAGGAAATACACACTTAAGTACTAAACAGTAAAGCATGATAGATGTAACCTAATCTCAAATGATTCAGGAAAACCATCTGTGTGTGTACGAGTAGATACATATAGAGAAGATGGAAGAGAGAGAATATGACAAAACAAATATGCCAAATATTAAAGATTATCTAGAAAAAGGATGTATGTGAGTTTGTGTCGTTATTCTTGCAAGCTTTCTTAACTGAGAAAATTATTTCAAAAACCTTTTCCAAAAATATGACAACCTTTCTTGAAGAAATTTTCCTTTTACTCCAAGAAGCAATGCAGGTAAAAGTGCTGAAAAATAAGAAAGCTAAATTTGACTAGCTTAAAAAGTAAAACCCCCAATGAGGTCAAACCAGCGCCCCTCACCCTTATTATAAGGCACTGATTTCAGTACATCCATACTCATAAAGAAAAAGCACAACAATCAAATGTTTGAATCAACCAGAACATCATAAATATATAAGGGAAGATCAACTATACCTAGTAACTTTTTCCAGGATTTGATGAGAGACTTTGCTAAAGATGTAACTTCTTCATCTGTACTCTGCTTGCGAATAGCATTTACTGACATTCCAATTCTTGTGGACTGTAAGGCAACAACAAAAAATTTGTACAAGCAATTTTATTTCAGACAATTCAGTGTTTCATTTTCCTCTTTCCCAGATTCCTGTTTTCATTTTAAAACAGAAAAAAACTTGAATTATTTGGGTTTTTAATTTTTCTTTTTGAAGATTAGCCCTGAGCTAACATCTGCTGCCAATCCTCCTCTTTTTGCTGAGGAGGACTGGCTCTGAGCTAACATCCATGCCCATCTTCCTCTACTTCATATGTGGGACGCCTGTCACAGCATGGCTTGACAAGTGGTGCATACATCTGCACAACTAGGATCCAAACCAGCGAACCCCAGGCCGCCAAAGCAGAATGCGCGAACTTAACAGCTGTGCCACTGGGCCAGCCCCTATTTGAATTCTTAAAATAGTATACCTATAGACTTAAGGCACATACATTTTCAGATGAAACACTGGACTCAAGGTTCTTATCACAGAGTTCTGAAAGCATATAACTTGCTACTGTTATAAGGCTGGCTAACTAGTAAATGAAATGATTCTTTCCATAAGAGAGACGCAAGAATAAAATATAAAATGTTTGTATTTATATGTAAGGTAGGCTAAAGCAATGATGACTAATATATGCATGTCTTTGTTTCTATACATTCTTCTACATAGTTTACTTCCTGCACCACCTGCTGCAACTTATGAGGATATCCAAACAAATAATATCATCTACAGAGGCTTAAAAAGCATTTGGGGGGGGCCTAAAATCAGCATATAATCACAGATATAAAAATGGACTTCACAGACTATAACATACGGTAATTTACTATGTGCGTAGCATTATGCTGGGAGCATCCAGAGTCATTACTTTTCCTAACGACCCTTCAAAGTTAACATCATTATCCCTATTTTTAAAGATGAAGAGATTGAAGGTACCGATAAATAACTTGCCCAGCATCACACCATTACTAATTGCCAAAACTGGGATTTTAATCCAGGTCTGTCCACCTCGAAAGTCCATGCTCTTTCCAGCACATCAATGGCTTTCAAATTGTCCTGAAAGAACATAAAAGCTATGACAGGACAATTATGGATGATAAATAAAAAATGCTAAATTATTTACTAAGTTCATTAGCAGACAATCTTTCAAAACATATGTCTATGAAAGAAAAAAATAAGAGAAGGAATTCTTAGTGGTAAAAAAAAAGAGGGGGACTCCTGCTGTAAACTTTAAGGCAGAGAAATAAATGGATACTTAACATTTCCTTTCCTTCTAAATTATTCAACCCTCTCAACAATGACACAGATTCAGGACAAAAGTTTTGTTCAAGAATTTAGAACACAGTTGTCCCTCAGTATTCACAGGGGTTTGGTTCCAGGACCCCCGCAGATACCAAAATCTGCAGATGCTCAAGTCCCTATATAAAATGGTAAACTACCTGCATATAAACTATGCACATCTTCCCTTACACTTTAAATCATCTCTAAATTACTCAGAATGCCTACTACAATGTAAATACTATGTAAATAGTTGTTATACTGTATTGTTTTGGAAATAATGATGGGGAAAAAAGGCTGCGCATGTTTAGTACAGACATAACCACTCAGAGGCCTTGTGATCTGTGATTGGTTGAATCTGCGGGTGTAGAACCCCAGGATATGCAGGGCTGACTGTGTGTGTTTGGCCAGAATGTCCGATGTTATATCTCTTGGAAAGCTGAGCAAGGCAGATAAGGTTCCAGAACAGAAAGACAAAAGGGACTCTGCAATTCTAAAACCCCAAAATGGTCTGGGATTAATGTTTTGGTTTTTTTTTTTAATCCACAGAAAATGGTTTATTCCTTTTAGAAAATAAGATATGCTCTCAGAACTTTTTTTATTAAAAACACTTTTATTTACTTTAGAACTTTTCTAAAACACTATTTTGTCAGCTGATGAAGTAGCCACTTCAGCACAGAAAACTTTCCAGAGGCAAGTGCCTGGGCTGGATGCCACAGCTCACAACTGTGTGGACCAAGGGCTGTATCATCACATGCAGGTAACTGCTTGGAAGCGGGCTTTCAGCTTGTGGCCAGTGTATTGAGTGTCAGATCCGATTTCCCTGCCCAACGCCTGCAGCACTCCTTCTCCAGCACCGACTCACAGCTCTTCCTCACCCTCCCCCCACACACACCATCAACAAAATCTACTTTTTAAATGAGCGGAGGAAATCACTTGAGTTACTAATATAGTTCTGAAGTTTGGGACTGACACAGATTGGCAAAAAAAATGGAATTTTAGGAGGTGGTCAGAGATGAGCAAAGCCATAAGGAGAGCGTGAACAAATTGTGTGCTGTAGGGTGACTGCTTTTTAATTATTACAAGATGTTTTGATGACTAAAGAGTTAATGATTTCCTGCTTAGAAGCTAGGAAAACCCATATAAAGAATATAGGCATCTGTAAGAAACATGCTTATCTAAGGAAGAGATTGTCCAGTAAAGAATAATAAGAAATGAGGCTATTTGAGGCAGAGTGAAAAACAAAGATTGAGGTAGATTTTTTTTCCCTATTAAGGGAGTATTTTGGGAAAAGTAGAATAAGTAGACAGAAGAAAGGATTATGAAGCTATTTTACTTCGATAACCAAATCTAGATTTGCCTTTAAGAATTCTCTAGACCTTGCGGATTTTTCCTAAAACGGGCAGACTATAATTTACAGTATGTAATAGGAGGGCTAACAGTGTTTTGTGCTCAAATAACATTAGGAATTATACAGTTAAACAGGCTTCCTGACTGCAGGACTAATGAAAGTTTTTGAGATGAACTATACATCGTGAAATTCTACACAGAGAAAATGTGTGTCTTTGCCCATGGTTGGCCATCTGGTTTCTGTAGAACACCAGGTACACAGTTAGAAAGACAGTACCTTGGAAAAATGGAGAGTACATTAAACTGACTTAGGGAGTCAGATGCATATTGGTGGTGAAGGAGAAAGGAATGAGTAGTGAGATCAAGAGACACTGTCAACATCACAAGTAATAAGCAGATTGCTATGTTCTAGAAGACAATCACCTTTGTGATCACTCATGAGGTTTTGGCAAGATGATTCGAAGATAGCCATTAAAACTTAAGGTAAAAAAATATAAAGCTTCTATAAAACACTGCTGAAAGAAATTAAAGACTACGTAAACAAACAGAAAGGCATCCCATATTCACAGATCGGAAGATTGAAATGTGAAGACTGAAACACTAATCAAATCGAACTACAGATTCAGTGTAATCTCTATCAGAATCCCAAATGACTTTGTGTAGGAACTGAGAAGCTTATCCTAAAGTTCATATGGAAATGCAAGGGATCCAAAATAGTCAAAACAATCTTGAAAATGAGGAACAAATTTGGAGGACTCACAATTCCCAATTTCAAAATTTACTACAAAGCTACAATAATCACGACAATGTGGTCCTACATAAGGAGTGACATGCAAATTAATGGAATAGATTTAAGAATCCAGAAATAAATCCCTCTATTTTTGATCACTGATTTTCAATAAGGATGTCAAGAGAATTCACCGGAAAAAAGAATACAAAAAGGTGGAACAACTAGATATCCATATGTAAAAGAACAAAGTTGGATTTCTTCTTTATACCATACATGAAAACTAACTCAAAATGAATCACAGATCTATACGTAAGAGCTAAAACTAAAAGACTCTTAAAAGAAAACACAGAAATAAATCTTCACAACTTTGAATTAGGCAATGGTTTCTTAGATATGACACCTAAAGCACAAGCAACTACATAAAACATATATTAGACTACAGAAAAATTTTAAAGTTTTGTGCTTCAAAGACCACCACCAAGAAAGTAAAGATAATCCACAGAATGTGAGATAATATCTGCAAATTCTGTATCTGATGATGGACGTGTATCTGGAATACATAAAGAAGTATTACACCTCAAAGCAAAAAGACAAATTACCCAACTTAAAAATTGGCCAAGGATTTGAATAGACATTTTTCCAAACAAGATATACAAATGGTCAATAAGCACGTGAAAAAATATTCAACATCCTCAGTCATTAGGAAAATGGAAATCAATACCACAATGAGCTATCACTTCATACCGACTAGGATGGTTATAATCAAAGACAGATAATAACAAGTATTTACAAGAACGTGGAAAAACTGGAGTCCTCATTTACTTGCTGTTGGAAATGTAAAATGGTACAGCCACTTGGGAAAACAGTCTGGCAGATCCTCAAAACATTCAACATAAAATTACCATATGACTCAGCATTACCACTCTTTTAGGCTATCTACCCAAGAGAAACAAAAACTTATGTTTACACACAAACTTGTACACGAATGTACATGGCAGCATGAGTCATAACAACCAAAAAAGTGGAAACAACCCAAATGTCAGTCACCTGATGAATGGATAAACAAAATGTGGTATATCCATACAATGGAATACTTATTATTCAGCCATAAAAACCAATGAAGTATCGATACACGCTACAACATGAATGAACCTTGAAAAGATTATGGTAAGTAAAAGAAGCCAGACACAAAAGGTCACATATTTTTTAATTTCATTTATATGACATCTCTAATAGGCAAATCTACAGAGACAAAAAGTAGATTGATTAGTGGTTGCCTAGGGCAGAAGATGGGGGGCAATCTGGGGAGAAATGGGGAATGACTGCTAAAAGTACGAGGTTTCTTTTTGAGGTGATGAAAAAGTTCTAGAATTGACTGTGGTCGCAGTAGAATTCTTTGACCATACTTGTACACTTTAAATGAGTGAACTGTATGGTATGTAAATTATATCTCAATAAAGCAGTTAAAAAAAAAGAAAAAGAAAACAGACTGCACACAGCAGTGTTTACTATCCTCCCACAAAGTTTCACGAGGACATGGACTCGGTCTTGTTCACCACTACATTCAGCATATACAATAATACCTGGCATATAGCAAACAATTACTGAACGAATGATTCTACTATATATAAAAATTTACAAAATAGCCCAATCTGGTGTAGTATTTGTCTTCCTGTTTACTTCCTCACCTTCAACCCCACCAATTAGCCTTTACTGTATCACTCTTCTTAAAGTTTCTGTAAACTCCAATGGACTCTTCAGTTATGATTTGATTTAACCAGTCTGTTACCTCCTTAACACTGTTTACTCATCCTCCTTGAAGTTCTAATCCACCCCTATGCTATTAGCTCCCCAAAATTTCCTAAACCTATCTTTTCGCCTACTTTCTAGAGCCTTTTACACATACGGCTTTTAAATCAAATTCTAATTTAGATTAAACTTAAATAAAATCTAAAATTCAGTTCTTCAGTCACATTTCAAGTGCTCTACAGCCTCATGTGGTTAGTGCTACTGTATTAGATAACACAGAATGTTTCCATCATTGTAGAAAGTTCTACTTGACATTACTGCTCTATAAGTTATATTCAACTACCCATCAGACATCTATTTGTTTCACAGGCATCTCAAAACCCAACAGATCCAAAACTATCCTTTATCTCTTCACCTCTCCACCTTTATTTCCTTCTCATCCACCCCCACCAAATAACCTTCCTTGAATTTTTCTGTACTGTTAAATGGCACCATCTACCTAGTTACCACGGCTAAAATCTCAGTCATCCTAAATTCTTCCTTCTCCCCCCCCCCAATCCAGACAGCTATCAATTCTTGTAGGTTATCCATCATTAACAAGTACTCCTTCTCTATTTCTACTGCTACCACCTTAGGTCAAGCCCTCATCACTGCTCCCCTAAGTTAACTGCATCAGTCAACAAGTCTTCCTGTTTCCAGCCTCCTGTTTTTTCCACCATGCAAATCCGGTCATGTACTTTCCTGCTCCACAGCTTTCAGCAGGACTGCTCACACAGCCCTGCATGCCAGCCGGCCTATGAATTCAACCCTGTATGCGAATTGTCCTTCTTCTACCTTAACTTAATATGCCACACTGCTTGCACATACTGTTAGCTCTGCTGGAATGCCAGTCCTATCTGCCTAGGGAGAACCTATTCATATCTTGAGACTCAGTTTGTACTTTATTGCGTATAGGAAGGCTTGCCTGAGCCTTCCAGATTAAGCCATCAGATTAAGAAGTAAACTTTGTGCTTCTTCCTGCCCTACCTCTGACAAAGGAATCCTATATAGACATCTATCAGGCAACTATACCTTTCTGTCTGATTACACATCAGTTTTCCTCTCCTAGACTTTAAGTTCAATGAGGAAGAAAAGCCATATCTCACTCATCTTTAATAACCCCAACACAACTCCTAACCCTAATAAAAACTCAAATGTTTGTTACATAAATACATAGACTTTCCAAGAAACAAAGCATATAAAAAAAAAATCAAAGGTGTGTTTTAAATAATAACCCTAACCAACCTCCACACACTCTATAACACGACACATTTCTCTTAAATAAATACTGGGATTACTATGTTGTTTTCAGTGTGGTTATCCCCACATATCGCTGCTAGGATAAAACCATACCTAGGCAACAAGATATTATCTCATAAGCAAGGTTATTCCCAGAGTTGATTTGCCAGAGAAACTGCTGATCTTTGGACAGGATATCTGAACTGAGAAGACAGGATTTAATGAATTGTTCCTTTCCCTTTCTTGGGTCTACATTTAGAGGAGTTCATAACGTTTTTTTGCACCATGTATCCTTTTGGCAATGTGAAGCTCATGGACCTCTTCTCAGAATGTTTTTAAAAAGGATTAAATAAAACACATAGGTTTACATAGAAAACCAATTATATAATATACAGTTAGAAAATATTTTCTTAAATGTGATACATTTAAGAAATGTATATGCTTCTTTATTAAAACATCAAATAAGACCCAGGATAAGGTTATTACAGCCACCATAATAATAAGCAAAAATGGATGTCAATACATCTACAACTACTATATGAAGTTAAACTACCCATGATTTCTTCCAGTTGCAGTCATAAATACTGCCAATACAATTGTAGTTTACTGCCTTCATAATTGGAAGAAATGTTCACTTTCAGTTAGATGTTACTGAAAATAAATATGTGATTTTTTTCCCAACCATGTTCACACCCCCCCATCACCCTCCCCTAAATTCTGACTTAATGAAATAGAAATAACAAAGGCGGCACTCATGGATAAAAAGAAATGTGTGGCAGAAAGCCAGATTCATATTACTATTTACTTTCCTTTTTAACATTTTGACTTTTGTTAAAGTTTTATTTTTATGTTTTAGTCTTGATGGAACATAAAAATAAGACTTCAGTAATGAATCTATGCAATGTCTACTAGACATTTGCTTGTGTACACAGCTGGCCTATATTAAAAAAAGAGAGAAGAGCAACATCTTGCCATCCTCCCCCCTAAAGCTAGCTTCATGCTGGCAGTAGCTATCAATAACAGCCCAAGAAAGTAAAATCTTAGAAGATGAAAGCAGTGCCAAGAGTTCAATCTCCTTTAATAGTGAGATTTCACACCCAGAGCCAACCTTGGAGATTCAGGTTCTCTTCTTCTTGAGAAAGGCAACATTTTTCTATAATGGCAATTTAGTAGATTATCGATTTATGTTGCAATCATAAAAAAAAAGTTAACAGTGGTTTACAACGTTAAGAGGACAGCACAAAAAACTTATATTGGCATTGAAGATGTTTCACTATTTTATGACAATTATCTATTCAAAAATTATGGCACATATTAGCACATACCTGTAATAATTCCAGGGTCATAGGAATATTCTTAAGCTCCTTCAGCAAATCCAATGCTCCAGCCTATAAAATAAAACAATTTCGCATTGAAAATCCCAGATAGTAAAGCAAGGACTAACTAGAGATTTATGTTTTCCTATCCACAACTCACTATGGATCACTTAGTCATCTGAGAATGAGAGAGACAGATATATATAGAGAGAGACAGAGATGTAGTGTTTTCCAAATAGGGGTTGCAACTCACTAGAGGATCATAAAATCAATTTACTGAGTTATCATCAGCACTTGTTAAATACTGTTTTGTGAAAGTTTTTTTTCAATAGTATTTCTTTACTGTCCCAGGTAGAAATATAAAATATACTTCTTACTGTGGTGGTATTACACACCCCAAATTTCCACGGAGAGCACCTTCCTGATAAAGGAGCCAACCCTGAGAAAGTGGGAATGAGGGTCAGAAGATGCTGCAGTGCCTCTAGCATTTGCTCACACACAAGGAAAGTGAGAAAGGGCATCTCTACTACAATGCTCATGAGGTCTCTCCGTATCTCAAAGGTTTGTCACAAGAACGCTACCATCTTTCTGGTTCTTGCAAAGTAGTAAAACACAAATTCTGAAAAAGAATTTAGAACCAAGATCTATGTTAAGCTCACAGGCCTGTTCATTGCCAGTCCCATCTAGAATCAAAGGCTCCCAAGTAGATGATGAAGTTGGAACAAAATAAGACTCATGGAACAATTACATAAAGCAGCTAACGTTAAGAGGAATGGAATTAGATGAGAAGCAACAGCACCACCTACAGCTTGTGGCCAGATATTACAATTTGATATTCATTTAATCTATCGTATTTCATCTAACCCAATAAATTCACTTCATCAATCATATTTTATTTATTCTAATACTCACTCAATGTACCTTATTTGGACATATCATTATTGTATACACTACCAATAAAGAAAAAACTATTAAACTGACACAATGTTTTCTTATCACTTCTTTTTACGTTTATCAAAAGAACTCTTTAGACTCGGATTATCATACATCTTTTTACATATATAAAAAGAAAATGAAAAGAAAAATTGGCTTAAGGTGTTTCTAAAACT
Source organism: Equus quagga (assembly GCF_021613505.1). Lineage (NCBI taxonomy): Eukaryota > Metazoa > Chordata > Mammalia > Perissodactyla > Equidae > Equus > Equus quagga. Next base: position 54,198,711 of record NC_060282.1, read on the forward strand.
ACTTTGCATTCAGAGTCCAATGGTTATGGATCATTTTTGACTCAGATTCTTGAAGTCCGCTTTGTTCGATATAAGCAGGGCTACTACACCTGCTTTCTTTTGTTTGCCATTTCCTTGAAGTATCACCTTCCATCCCTTCTCTCTGAGCCTATGTTTGTTTTTAGAGCTGAGATGTGTTTCCTGGAGGCAGCGGACTGTTCAGTCTGTTTTTTTTAATTTTTTTTAATTGAGGTCATGATAGTTTACAGCATTGTGAAACTTCAGCTGTACATTATTTGTCAGACATCATATAAATGCATCTTTTCTGTCCACCCTCCCCACCCCCTACCCACTAGTGACCACTAAACAGTTCTCTTTGTCCGTGTGTTTGTTTATCTTCTACATACAAGTGAAATTATATGGTATCTTTCTCTGTCTGGTTTATTTCACTTAACAAAATACCCTCAAGGTCCATCCATGCTGTTGCAAATGGGATGATTTTGTCTTTTTTTATGGCTGAGTGGTGTTCCATTGTGTGTGTGTGTATATATACACACACACACACACACATAGTGTTTAGTGGTCACTAGTGGGGAGGGGGTAGGGAGGGTGGACAGAAAAGATGCATTTATATGATGTCTGACAAATAATGTACAGTGAAGTTTCACAATGCTGTAAACTATCATGACCTCAATTAAAAAAAAATTTAAAAAACAGACTGAACAGTCCGCTGCCTCCAGGAAACACATCTCAGCTCTAAAAACAAACATAGGCTCAGAGAGAAGGGATGGAAGGTGATACATACATACATACACACACGCACACACACTACATCTTTATCCAATCATGGGAACTTGGGTTGCTTCCATGTATTGGCTATTGTGAATAATGCTGCAATAAACATAGGGGTGCATAAGTTGCTTTGAATTGTTGACTTGAAGTTCCTTGGATAAATACTCAGTAGCTAGATAGCTGGTCATATGGTATTTCTATTTTTAACTTTTTGAGAAATCTCCATACTGTTTTCCACAGTCACTGCACCAGTTTGCATTCCCATCAGTAGTGTATGAGGGTTCCCTTTTCCCCAGATCCTCTCCAACATTTGCTATTTTTTGTCTTGGTGATTTCAGCCATTCTAACGAGTGTAAGGTGAGATCTTAGTGTAGTTTTGATTTGCATTTCCCTGATGATTAGTGACGCTGAACATCTTTTCATGTGCCTACTGGCCATCAGTATATATATCTTCTTCGGAGAAATGCCTGTTCATGTCCCCTGTCAAATTTTAATCGGGTTTGATTTTTCGTTCTTCAGTTGTGTGAGTTCTTTATGTATTATGGAGATTAACCACCTGTTGGATATATGATTTACAAATATTTTCTCCCAATTGGTGGGTTGTCTTTGCATTTTGATCCTGGTTTCCCCTGCCTTGCAGAAGCTCTTTAGTTGGATCAAGTCTCACTTGTTTATTTTTTCTTTTGTTTCCCTTGTCCGAGCAGACGTGGTATCTGAAAAGACCCTTTTAAGACCAACATCAAAGAGTGTACGGCTTATATTTTCTTCTAAGTTTTATGGTTTCAGGTCTTACCTTCAAGTCTTTGATCCCTTTTGAGTTTATTTTAGTGTATGACATAACGTAACGGTCTACTTTCATTCTTTTGCATGTGGCTGTCCAATTTTTCCAACATCATTTATTGAAAAGACTGTCCTTTCTCCATTTTATGTTCTTAGCACCTTTGTTAAAAATTAGCTGTCTGTTTGAACTCTGTATGACTCCACTCATGGGTGGTAGTTAACATATGGACAAAGAGAACTGATCGGTGGTTACCAGGGGAAAGGTGGGGTGGGGGGAGGGCACTAGGGGTGAAGTGGTGTACCTACAACATGACTAAAAATGATGTACAACTGTAATTTCACAAGGTTGTTAACTATCATAATCTTAATTTAAAAAAATTAGCTGTCTGTAGATGTATGGTTTTATTTGTGGGTTCTCAATTCTGTTCCATTGATCTGTGTGCCTGTTTTTGTACCAGTACCATGCTGTTTTGATTACTATAGGTTTGCAGTACATTTTGAAGTCAGGGATTGTGATGTCTGCAGTTTTGTTCTTTTCTCAGGATTGCTTGAGCTATTCGGAGTCTTCTGTTGCCCTATATGAATTTTAGGATTCTTTGTTCTATTTCTGTGATGAGTGTCATCGGGATGATTGGGATTGCACTGAATCTGTAGATTGCTTTAGGTAGTATGGACATTTCAACTATGTTTTACTCTTCCAATCCACGTGCATGGAGTATCTTTCCATTTATTTGTATCATCATCAATTTCATTCAGTAATGTCATAGTTTTTTCACTGTATACGTCTTTCACCTCCTTGGCTAAATTTATTCGTAGATATTTTATTCTTCTTGTTGCGACTGTAAATTGGATTGTGTTCTGAAGTACTCTTCCTGTTAGTTCATTATTAGAGTACAGAATTACAACTGATCTTTGTTAAGTTGACTTTGTACACTGCAACCCTGCTGTAGTTGTAGATTATTTCTAATAGTGTTCCAATGGATTCTTTAGGGTTTTCTATATAGAAAACCATGTCATCGGCAAACAGTGAGTATCACTTCTTCACTGTCTATTTGGACTTCTTTTATTTCTTTTTCTTGCCCAGTTGCTCTGGCCAAAAACCTGCAGTGCTATGTTGAATAAGGATGGTGAGAACCCTGTCCTGTTCCTGTTCTCAGAGGGACGGCTTTCGGTTTTTCCCCATTGAGTATGATGTTGGCTGTGGGTTTGTCATTTATGGCCTTTATTATGTTGACGTACTTTCCTTCTATAGCCATTTTATTGAAAGTTTTTATCATAAACAGATGTTAGATCTTGTCAAATGCCTTCTCTGCATCTACTGAGATGATCATGTAGTTTTTGCTCCTCATTTTGTTAATGTGGTGTATCACACTGATTGATTTGCAGATGTTGAACCATCCCTGAGTCCCTGGTATACATCCCAGTTGATCATGCTGTATGATCATTTCAATGTATTGCTGTATTTGGTTTGCCAGTATCTTGTTGAGGATTTTTGCATCTATGTTCATCAGTGAAATTGGCCTGTAATTTTCCTTCTTTGTGTTGTCCTTGTCTGGCTTTGGGATCAGGGTTATGTTGGCATTGGAGAATGTGTTAGGAAGTGTTCCATCTTCTTCAATTTTTTGGACTAGTGTGGGAAGGACAGGTAATAAATCTTTGAATGCTTAGTAGAATTCTCCAGAGAAGCCAGCTGGTACCGGACTTTTATTTTTAGGGAGGTTTTTCATTACTATTTCAATCTCTTTACTTGTGATTGGTCTATTCAGATTATCTATTTCTTCTTGATTCAGTTTTGGGGGATCCTAAGAGTCTAAGAATTTATCCATTTCTTCTAGATTGTCCAATTTCTTGGCATACAGTTTTTCATAGTATTTTCTCATAATCTTTTATATTTCTGTAACACCCATGGTAATTTCTCCTCATTCATTTCTAATTTATTTGAGCCTTCTCTCTTTTTTTCTTAGTGAGCCTGGCTAACGATTTGTCAATTTTGTTTATCTTCTCAAAGAATCAGCTCTTTGTTTCACTGATCCTTTATACTGTTTTTTTTTGTTTCAATTGCATTTATTTCTGCTCTAATTTTAATTATGTCCCTCCTTCTGCTGACTTTGGGCTTTGTTTGTTCTTCTTTTTCTGTTAGGTGTAGTTTGAGATTGCTTATCTGAGATTTTTCTTGTTAGTTAAGGTGAGACTTATTGCAATGGATTTCCCTCTTAGGAAAGCTTCTGCTGCATCCCATATGAGTTGGTATAGTGTGATTTCATTTTCATTTGTCTCCAGATATTTTTTTATTTCTCCTTTATTTTCTTCAATGACCCACTGGTTGTTCAGTAGCATGTGGTTTAGTCTCCACATCTTTGTTTCCTTCCCAGCTTTTATCTCGTAGTTGATTTCTAGTTTCATAGCATTATAGTTGGAAAAGATGCTTGCTATTATTTCAACCTTCCTAAATTTACCGAGGCTTGCCTTGCCTTGTTTCCCAACATATGGTCTATTCTTCAGAATGTTCCATGTGCACTTGAGAAGAATGTGTATTCTGCTATTTTTTGGATGGGGTGTTCTATATATATATATATATATATCATTAAGTCCATCTGGTCTAGATTTTCATTTAATTCCACTATTTCCTTGTTGACTTTCTGTCTGGATGATCTATCCATTGGTGTAAGCAGGGTGCTGAGGACCCCACAATTATCGTGGTGGTGTTAATATCTCCTTTTAGGTTTGTTAATAGTTGCTTTATGTACTTTGGTTCTCTTATGTTGGGTGCATAAATCTAAGTGTTATGTCTTCTTGGTGGAGTGTCCCTTTTATCATTATATACTGTCCCTCTTCCTCTTTTTTATCTTGAAGTCTACTGTGTCTGATATAAGTATGGCAACACCTGCTTTCTTTTGTTTGCATTAGTTTGGAGTATTGTCTTCCTTCCCTTCACTCTGAGCCTGGGTTTGTCTTTGGAACTGAGATGTGTTTCCTAGATAGAGACAGCATATTGTTGTGTCTTGGTTTTTAATCCATCTGGCCACTCTGTGTCTTTTGATTGGAGAATTTAGTCTATTTACATTTAGAGTGACTAGTGACATATGAAGGCTTAATGCTGCCATTTGATCACTCGTTTTCTGGATCTTCCGCATTTCCTTTGTTTCTTGTCCCGTGTATTTTGGACTATGAATTCAATTAGGTAGTTTTCTATACTGGTTTTCTTAGTTTTCTCCTTATTTATCATTTGTGTGTCTGTTCTAATTATTGGTTTAGTGGTTACCATGAAGTTTGTATTAAAAACCTTGTAGATGAGAAAGTCAATTTTCCGATAGCCTCTTATTTCCTTAGACTAAGCCAATTTCATCCCTTCCCTCTTCCCTTTCTACAGTGTTATTGTCACATCTTATTCCATTTTGCGTTGTGAGTTTGTGGTTAAATTGACAAACATTTATTTTTGGCATTGTCCTTCCCTTCATCTTTAATGTTATAATTATGTGCTAACGTGCTCTGATAGAGAGCTGCAACTTTCTGATTTTGTCTATCTATTTATCTCCTTGATTAGGGTTTTGTAACCCCTCTCTCTTTTTTCAGGTATGAGGGCCTTCTTGAGGATTTCCTGTAGGGGGTATCTTGCGATGAACTCCCTTAGCTTCTGTTTATCTGGGAAAGATTTTATTTGTCCGTCACATCTGAAGGATAGTTTTGGTGGACAGAATATTCTTGGCTGAAAATTTTTGTCTGTCAGAATTTTGAATATGTCATTCCACTCTGTCCTAGTCTGTAGGGTTTCTGCTGAGAAATCTGCTGAAAGCCTGACAGGGATTCCTTTGTAAGATATTTTCCTCTGCCTTACTGCCCTTAATATTCTTTCTTTGTTATTGAATTTTGCCAGCTTTACAACTATATGCCTTGGAGAAGATCTTTTTACATTGATATAGTTAGGAGATCTATTGGCTTCTTTCACTTGTATTTCCAGCTTGTTCCACAGGTTTTGAAAGTTCTCAGCTATTATTTCTTTGAACAACCTATCTGCCCCATTCTCCTTCTCTTCTCCCTCTGGAATATCTATAATCCTTATGTTGCATTTCCTAATTGAGTCGGAAATTTCTCAGATAATTTCATTTCTTTTTACTCCTAGTTCTCTCTCCTCCTCCATCTGAAGAATTTCTACATTTCTGTCCTCAAGGCTGCTGATTCGTTCCTCCATAACATCAGTTCTACTGTTCAGGGAGTCCAGATTTTTCTTTATCTCACCCATTGTGTTTTTCATCTCCAACATTTCTGATTCGTTCTTCTTTATAGTTTCAATCTCTTTCATGGAGAACGCCCTCTGTTCATTAAATTTGTTCCTGATTTCATTCAATTGTCTATATGTATTTTCTTTTAACTCATTGAAATTTTTTATGATAGCTATTTTGAATTTTCTGTCATTTATAAATTTCTGTGCCTTCAAGGTTGATTTCTGAGTACTTGTCATTTTCCTTCTGGTCTGGAGATTTAACATTTCTTCACACTGCTTGACAGCAAGGAGTTGTGCCTCTGCACAGAGACAGTATCTGGTCACAGCTTCCACCTGCCACCACTAGTGGGAGGGGGAAGGAACTGTGTAATCTGAGCCCACCAGGATCCCTGTCAGCTGTGCCTGTCTGAGCCTAGGCCACTCCTTGTGATCACAGAGGCCCTGTGGGGTTTCCCACCAAAGGAGAAAGCAATCACGTGGAGGCTTTGGGCTGCTCCCACCTGCTCTGACAGCCCTGCCCAGATGTGCTCCCAACTTTGGGACCACAGCAGTACTATGGGCGTTCGCAGCACCTGGGAGCTCCTTCACCCTGACTCACAGCTCTGCCACTGTATGGTCCTAGGTTGTACCACCTACTGTGCTCGGTGGGCAGGGCCTCCCCACTGGGTCCAAGCCTGAGCTGCTCCCTGTGGACTACATAGCCCTGTGGACTCTCCCACTGGATCAGAAAGTGATCCCGTGGCAGCTCGGGGCTGCCATCATCTGTTTCCACAGTCACACTCTGGCGCACGCCCACACTTGGGGCCACAGCAGTGCTATGAGTGCTTCAGCCAGGAGAGCAGTCACATGCACGTACTGGGCTGCCTAGGAGCTGGAGAGCACTCACCTATCTCCTCCACCTTCCCAGGGGTAGTCCATCCACCTTCATGTATAGCAGCACAGGTCTCTCAGGCATCCTGATGTGTTGTGTGGGTATCCTCTGCTTATGAATGAATGTCCATTTAGCTGTAGTTTGAAGGGGGGGAGACAATGGAAACAGCTCACTCTGCCACATTGCTGATGTCACTCTTGGGTCTTGTTTTTTAACGGATGTAGCCATTCTGTGTCTTTTGATTGGTGAATTCAGCCCATTTACATTTAGAGAGATTACTGATATATGAGGGCTTAATACAGCCATTTTATCTCGTTTTGTGGTTGTTCTATATTTCTATTGTTTCTTTGCCTTTGTGATTCTCACTGCCATTTTAGTTTGGTGGTTTTCTCAATTTTACCTTTATTTATGATTTGTGACTCAGTTCTGTCTGTATTGCAGTTACCACAAGGTTTATATAAAAGATCTCATAGATGAGATAGTCCACTTTCTGATAGACTCTTATCTCCACTAGCCTAAGCAGGTTCCAACCCCTTGCTCTTCCCCTTCTATGTTTTCGTTGTCACCAATTATTCCTTTTTGTGTTGTGTTTGTGACTAAACTGAAGTGTTTATAGTTATTTTTGATGCTTTCCTTCCCTTTATCTTTTATGTTATAACTTAACGTTTGCTAGCCTACTCTAATAGAAAGCTGTAATTTTCTGATTTTGTCTGTCTAATTATCTCCTTGTTCAAAGCTTTGAAAACATTTGCCTTTTTGTTTCAGGTAAGAGGGCTCCCTTTATCACTTCTTGTAAGGCAGGTCTAGTAGCGATGAACTCCCTCAGCTTTCACTTATCTGCAAAGTCTTTATTTCTCCTTCATATCTGAAGGATAATTTCACTGAATAGAGTATTCTTGGCTGATAGTTTTTGTCTTTGAGTATTTTCAGTATTTAACTGCATTCTCGCCTAGCCTATAAGGTTTTGGTCGAGAAACCTGCTGAAAGCCTGATGGGGGTTCCTTTGTAGGTTATTTTCTTCTCTCTTGCTGTCCTTAATATTTTTTCTTTGTCACTGACAGTTTTAATATTATATTTCTTGGAGAAGGTCTTCTTGCACTGATGTAATTAGGAGTTCTACTGGCTTCACCTACATATATGTCCAGTTCCTTCCTCAGGTTTGGGAAGCTCTCAGCTATTATTTCTTTGAAGAAGTTTTATGCTTCTTTCTCCCTCACTTCTCCTTTTGGGATACTTATAATCCTTATGTCACTTTTCCTAATTCAGTCGAATATTTCTCTAAGAATTTTTTCATTTGTAAAAAATCTGAGTTCTCTTTCCTCTTCAAGCTGAAGCATTTTTAGCTTTCTATCTTTGAGGTCATTCATTCTCTCCTCTATAAGGTCTGCTCTATATTTTATCTCATTAATTGTGTTCTTCATATCCAGAATTTGTTTGGTTTTTCTTTTTTAGAGCTTCAATCTCTTTGGTGAAGTAGTCCTGTTCATTAATTTTATTCCTGAGCTCACTGAACTGTCTTTCTGAGTTTTCTTGTTACTTGCTGAGTTTCTTTATGGCAGCTCTTTTGAATTCTCTGTCAGTCAGATTGTAGCCTTCTGTGACTTCAGGTTTTGTTTCTGAAGAGTTGTCATTTTCCTTCTGTTCTGCAGTGTAACTGTAGTTCTTCATGGTGTTTGATGAATTGATCCTCTGTCAGGGCATCTGTGGTAGTACTCACCTTTTCTTATTTGGAAACTTTGGTTCCAGTCACTTGTGTCTCACATTCCTCCAGTGGCTCTCCGTCAGCTCAGATGCTGCTTTCCACTGCACCACCTGTGCTGCTGTTCCCAGGTTGTCTTGGGGTGTTGGTTGTACTGCTGGCAGGGGTGCTGGGTTCACAGGTGTTACTGTCACTGGTGGGGGCCTGGGAACTCAGGGACTTATACATAGCCCCCCTGCTGGTGGAGCTGGTGTTGGAGTTGCCCCCTGGGGGCTGGGTCACTGGTTCTGCTGTGGTTCCTGTTGCCTCTGGTCACAGATTCCCCCCGCCATTGTTTGGCTGGGGGCAAAGGAGAGGCTGTTTTTTCTGTTCCTGCCCCATCTGCTCATAGTTATGTCAGTCAGTGACTCTGTGTTCACACACGCTGGGCTGAAGCTGCTGTGCAGGGTACCTTTGAATGGGCTGAGTCACTGCCACTCGGCAAGGAGTGTTCATGCAGACGGGGCCAGTGGGGTAGGGTGGTAGCTCCCACGGGCCAGACTACCTTGGCCACTATGTGAGGATCCCCCTCCTGGATCACTGCTGCCAGGAAGGGAAACGGGGCCACTCTCCTAGTTCCACTACTCTCTGGGGGCCCATCCCACCCACATTTAGACGTATCACTGCATGGATCTCTCAGGCATCCTGTTATGCTTTGTAGGAAATGCTCTGTTGCTTAATAGATGTCTGTTTATTTGTAACTTAGAGGGGAGACACAAAGGGAATAACTTACTCTGCCATGATGCTGACCTCACTCTTCGACTCAGATTTGATGTTTTTACCCCACAAAAAGTTGTACCAAAAACACTAGTAATGCAACATTTCATAAAAGAATCCATAAAAGAGCTAAAAGCCATTAGCTCTTAGCTGGCTTTGTAGTTTTTAGAGCTAGCTGTTTTTCATCCCCAGTGCTCTTCATCCATTTGGTTCCTTGAGGTTGAAAGAGCATTCTGCTCCGTCTCTCAGACTTTCTCCCAAGTCACTCATACCTGTTCTGCAAATGTTGATGCTGGGTTTGCTGTTCTGCCTGTGAATGTACATCCCAACAGCCATCTGGCCAACAATATGTGCAACTCATTTTGCTTCCTGAAATGTTAAAATATGAAAACTAGACACCCTACAAATCAATGGAACAGCATTCCCCAGGAAAACAGAAAGCCCCAGAGCATGTCCCTCATTGTGTAACCCAAAGGAAGAAACAAGCATGGAATCTCACGGTACCATTATATTTCTTAAATATACAATGAAGTAAAAGCTTCCAGTCACAATTTTTCCATTTAAAGTTGACAGACATTAGACTTGGCCGTGGAAAATAAAATAGTATTAACTTTTCTTCCGGCAACAAACAGATACATCTTTTTAATTTAACCCAGTAGCTTATAAATACATAAGTTCAACAAAACCTATGCAATTATAAAAGATTTTAATGATTCACTTCTGATGTTACAATTCTATATTCTTTTTATTTAGAGGCAACTGAAAACAGTAAAACATTTGTAATTGTCAGAGAATGAAGCTAATATTGACTTTAAATGTACTATTTATCAAGAATTTCTACAGGTACGACATTTTTGTGAGTGAATGAAGTCTTACATCCCATATCTGCAAATCCCCAAATCAAAAACCTTTGAAAACTCAAAGATTTCTCATAGGTTTTCAATAAACTCATTTGGCAGCAACACTTAATCTCAAGAGATATAAAGCTATTTATGTTCTATTTATCCCAGTTAATGTGAGAGTACTGCATTTCACTATAGAAATGTTAATGTCTGATTACTGGGAACAGCCCAGACCTTGCCGAAGATATTATGTAATATACGATGGATGTATATTATTTTTATAAAATCTGAAAAATTTGGAATTCTCAAACACATAAGATTCTAATGCTTTTTTTTTTTTTTTGTGACGGTCACCTCTCCATTATCTCTAAAGGTTTTGATGAAGAGATTGTGGACCTGTATCCTACATCAACCATGGACATTTTTCTTCTACCCATGTCTCCACGGACTTTGTGATCCATTTCTGACCTACATTCAATTAGAAAGGAAGATAAAAATCACACTTCTAGGAGTCCCTTAAAAAGCAGCATCTCCTTAGGCTTACATAATGCCGTCTGTCACATATAAAGTTGATTTTTCTAACACATCACCAATCTGGCATAAGGTTTAAGTTGTTTTCCAAGTAGAAGCAATAGATTTGCATTAATTTCATCACACTCTCCCTTTTCACTCATTTCTTTGGTGCAACTAGGGTTAGAGATACAGGTTATGGAAGGAAGAAAAAGCTAAATAATACTTACGGAATAAAACTGTGACCTTTCTCATAATTACACTGTGTTCTAACCAAATAGATGAACATTTCAATCAAAGTTCTTTAAGAAACAAACTATGATGATCTGAATGAGTGAAAAAGGCAAAAAGCAGATGACCATATATTAATTCAGTGAAAAAAACTTCTTTGGGTGTTACCATGTGCCAAGTATTGTGTTAAATACTTTGCATGTATTATCTCATTTCATCTTCACAATAAATCCTATGGGAACAGGCAATCTTATTATCCCCGTTTCACAGATGAGAAAATTAAAGCCCAGATAAATTAAGAAACTTGCACAAGGTCACATGAGTACTAACTAGAAAAGGTGAGATCTACGCAGTTCTGTCAAATTATACCCTATTGCCTCTCAACAAATACTCATTAACACTCTGTGCCAAGCTCTGCTCAATGCTGACTGAGGATAAAGCAGTGAGCAGGAAAGAAACCTTTTCTGACTTCAGGGAATTTAAAAATAAACAGAAATCTTTGAGCATGTACTTCAAACTCTCAATTATACAAAGAAAGAAACAAATTCAGAAAAGGAAAGTGACTTGCCCAAGGTCATACTGATGGATAATATAAAAGGACAAGCACTATAGTCTCCTGACCCTTACATACTGCTCTTTCCATTCCAGAGGTCCACTGGTGGCAGTTCTGCTCTGTGAACTCAGGTGAATAGCATTACCAAACAAGAAACTATAGTCTATCCTTTCTCAATCATTATCTGCCTGTAAAGGTCAAGTCTATTAGATTGCAGCATCTCCTACAGATAATGATGCAAGAGAAAGAAAGATTTTACCTTAACTTCCAGAGTCCAATTTAGTTCACAGTCCTGGCTGAAAAATAAATAACAGCTATCACACTACTTTATTACATCATTGGTACTCCTGTCAACAGAAATAAATACTTTTACAAAATATGGTATTCAAACTTGTACTGAGCACCCAGTATATACAAGACTGCATAGGATACAAACATCCTTCTCCTCAAGGAGATGTAAAAAGGAGAGAGCAACAAGAATATACAGTTAAGAACATGGGCTCTATATATGACAGATCTAAAATCCATGCATTGTCATTTCCTAATTATAAGATCTTGGGAATGTTATTTGTCCTTTTCAAGCTTCAGCTTCTTTTCAAGTAGGTGAGCACAATATATCAAGCTTGAGTAGTTAAAATGGTCAAATGATGTAATATAACACATATTAAGTATCAAAATAGAGTGACTGATACAGAGGACATGGTTGATAAATAAGTGGTACAAAGATATAAAAAGAATTACCTATTTCTACCATAACAATATTCTCAAAGAGCCATAAGCCAGCATTTTAAAGTGAGCAATTACTTAAGCTCAATTAACCCAAACACTTCCTAGTAAGAATTAGTATGAGATTTCAAGGTTTAAAAAATTAAGATGATATTTATTTTTTATTTTTATTTATTTATTTATTTAAGATTGGCCCTGAGTTAACATTTATTGCCAATCTTTTTCTTTTTCTTCCTCTTCCTCTCCCCAAAGCCCCCCAGTACACAGCTGTATATTCTAGTTGTAGGTCCTTTCTATGTGCAACACTGCCTCAGCATGGCTTGATAAGCAGCGCTAGGTCTGCACCCAGGATCCAAAATGGCGAAACCCTGGGGTGTGGAAGCAGAGCACGTGAACTTAACAACTCAGGCATGGGGCCAGCCCCACTATTTATGTTTTAAAAAAGGAAACACTACACTGTAAATATTTGAGTTACAGCTCAGCAATATTACTATAAACTAGAAATTATAATTTTACTATGTCATCTCAAATCTGTAGTTATTTCACACCAAAAGCAAAAGTTAGAAAAGAAAAAATATATAAATTCAACTTCATCAAAATTAAAAGCTTTTGTACTTCAAAAGACTATCATTAAGAGTGAAAAGACAACCCATAGAATGGGAGACAATATATGCAAATCCTGTGTCTGATAAGGGTTTAGTATTCGGAATACAAAGAATTCTTACAATTCAATAATACAAACACTCAACTGAAAAATGGGCAAGGGATCTGAACATACATTTCTCTAAAGATATACAAACAGTCAACAAGCAATGAAAAAATGTTCATCATCATAAGTCATCAGAGAAATGCACATCAAAACCACAACAAGATACCACTTTACAGCCACTACAATGGCTATAATCAAAAACAACAATAACAAGTGTGGATGAAGATGCAGTGAAACTGGAACCCTCATACGCTGATGAAAATGTAAAATGGTGCAGCGACTTTGAAAAGCAGTCTAGTAGTTCCTCAAAAAGTTAAACGTAGTTATCAAATGACCCAGCAATTCTACTGCTAGGTATACACCCAACAGAAATAAAAACATATGCCCACACAAAATCTTGCACAAAAATGTTCTTAGCAGCATTACTCACAATAGCCAAAAAGTGGAAACACCCCATCAAATGATGAATGAATAAACAAAATGTGGTATATACACCAGAAGAGTGGAATACTATTTAGCAATACAAAGGAATGAAGCACTAACACATGCTATAACATGGATGAACCCTGAAAACACTAAGTGAAAGAAGTCAGTCACAAAAGACCATATACTGTATGATTCCACTTACATGAAATGTCTGGCATCCATGGAGACATCATGTAGATTAGTGGTTGGGGGAGAGGGATGATGACTACTTAATGGGTATGGGTTTCTTTTTGGAGTGACGAAAATCTCATAACACTAGATAGTGGTGATAGTTGCACAAATCTGTGAATATACTGAACTGTACACTTTAAAAGGGTGAATTTTATTGTATATATCAAGCTGTAATAAAAAATCGTGTAGTCATTCTAAATTTTTATTTATGCTAATCAATCTAATTCCAATATGGAAACCAGAAGTTTTTTTTTTCAATCCACGTATGATAAGACTTAGAAATGTACACATTTCATGTATCCCAGCTCCTAGGAAATTTTAACATCTAATTTCGATTTCTCTCCCTGCAATTTAATTCCACTCAGCCATGAGTCTTCAATGAAAAAAAATAAACAAACCTCAACACCACTAACAAAATCTCTCCATGAACTTGAAAATCCTAAGTTGTTCTTACCTCATTCCTCCTTCTACAGTCTAGTGTCATAAATACTTATAAAAACAATTCAGAAGGTTTCTTTGGCCCTTACCGTATCTTAGGCACTGGCAAGAATTTTATATTCATTTAAGCTTTACTAAATTATCTCCAATTTACCACCAAGAAAAACATTTTAGAGATGTTAAGGAACTTGCCTAAGATCACACAGCTAAAGTTCAGATAGCCAGAATGTGAACCCAGATCAGGAGTAAGATTTGCTTATTGACATCAAGTCAAAATGACAAGAAAAAACCTAAGTAAAAACAGCTAATATCTGAAAAGTTGGAACTAACTTATGTGGTCCATCGTGGCCTCCTAGCGGGCACTTGTAAAACTATTAATACTATTTAAGATCAAATATACACATGGGGCAACATTCTGGGTAGTACTAGGGTCAGGTATATTGACTGGGTATTTCAGGAAACCTGTCTGCCCCAGAAGAACCAATACTCTTACTTCCTGGTCTTAGATTCATTTAATTGCACCCACGCAAGGTTCAAAAACAGACGCCAGGGTCTTCTTAGACACACACTAGATGAACACAGTAGTACTGGATTTGGAACAAAATAGACTGAAATTCACATCTTCATTTGGCCACTTTCTAGCTATTTGGCTTAGAACAATTCATTTAACATTCTAAATACTTAATTTCCTCATTTTTTGAATGGGAATAATACTTATCTTGCAAAAATGTCCAAGGAATAGATGAGATAAGGTAGGTTAAGTACTTAGCAGAATGCCTGGCTCAGAGTAATAGCTCAATAAATGGTAGCTGTTTTTATTATTTCTGAAATGTGACACCTACAGTTTTATTAAAACAAAACAATATCCAATAACAACACTTAAATTTGTCAATTCAGAGAATAACTATCATTTTTCAAGCAAAGTTTACTTTTTCATAGTATAAAAATATGAAAAATAGCTCAGAGAATCTAGAAACCACAAAAAAGAGAGAAATAAATCTACCATGATCCTACAACCCCCAGAATAATTTCTGCTAAATGACTGAACATTTAAAAAGCTATTTGTTGGGTTGACAATGTGCTTTGGGGAGGCCGGGAGGGCAGTCATTTGGATCATTTCCCTTTCTCTTTATTTTATTTGCCTATTTGAATTTCTATAAGACAGACAATAAAAGAGAGAAGGGAAAAAAAAAGGAAAAGGGCCAGTCAATTTGACCTTTCTTTTGGGGGGGTAAGTTTTCATATTGGTAAAGTTTTTAACTATTAGATCAAGATTTGAGGATTATCTGTTGAGTTTATCCTCGTTCTCCTCCAGATTTATGACTAAGGAAAATGCATTTATAATTTGAGAACTGCAGATAAATACAAACTGGTCTTCTCCATACTGGCCCACTAAGGAATTACGCATTTTTTAGGAAACATCTATTACATGGAAAGGAAACAAACAAGCAAAAACAAACATCTAATACATTAGATGATTAAAGGATACACATCATAGCCCGAGTTAGAGGAAAATATCACCCCACAAATGGCCTTTTTCCCTCAGAGCTTCTACTGTGGGCGTCTAGGGATCTCCAGGCAAAGTAAAAAACTTTTCAGTTTAAACAAAATAACAGAAATGTTCAGCCTATCAAATATTCAGAACACATCACTTGGAGTGGAGGATGAAAAGGCTGTATCAATAGCAAAAAGAAATGGCATGGGTAACATCTGGAATAGAAAACAAACAGGAAATACTTTAAAAGGTCAAAATTGCAAATATAGATTAACAGGGTATGAAATTAGATGCTGGGTGATGCACCTGTTAAAGGAAAAGAGGAACAGGCTATGTCCGAAGTTTTATGAATTTAGTGTTAAAGACTACTTTCCACTCTGGCATGTGGTCTAGTAGAAAACCTGGGTCCTGGCTTAATTCAAATTGCACAGAATTTAACTGAAGTAGGTGAACTACTCAATCTAACTCAATTTCTTTTTTTTGTTTTGTTTTGTTTTGTTTTTAGGAAGATTAGCCCTGAGCTAACTGCTGCCACTCCTCCTCTTTTTTCACTGAGGAAAACTGGCCCTGAGCTAACATCCATGCCCGTCTTCCTCTTGACTCAATTTCTTATTCTGTGCAATGGATACACCACAGCAGTGTTGTCAATCTCAAAAGAATTTTGCAGATGCTTTGTAACTCTAAAGTGCTGTACAAATCAGAGCATTCCTTTCCTCCCTAACACCAGTTTGATAGGGAATTTATTTTATAAAGGAGAATACGTTATTTCAGGTGCTGTGGACACTGAAAATGTGCTCAGCATGGTGGAATAAATTCAGGTGAAGATAATCATGGAACTTTAAGTGCAACACATGACTGTGAAGCAAGGGATTGACAGTGGCACACACAGGAGGACAAAAATGCAGAAACTGAAGACAGACCTCATAGAAACCACAAGAGAACACGTTCACATAAACACTTATCCCTAACAAGATAACACCACTGGTACTAACCGTAAACCACTTGGAGAGGACCAAGCAATGACATTTGTCCAAACCCATCGACCAGCACATCCTAGTTAGGGTGTGTGCTTTAGTCATAGCTCTGCTGTACACTACCACCTCACAAGATCCACTTTTTTAAAAACGTTTAGCAACTTGTCAAGTACGCTGGCTTATTTTACCTTTTCAACTGCTAAACAAACATACAGCGTAACCGAGATAATCAAGCGAACGTTTAGTCGTCTTCAAAAATAAGATCCAGGAATTTTACATTCTAATTTATGAGCCTGATGTCTAAAATAGACCACAAACCTCTATTTGATATTATTTCCAGTTGTTAAACAACGACCACGGAAAGGAGAATGAAGGCTTGCAACAGTGAGAGCTTTCTACACTCTTCAATTCTTAAGCCAAATTAGCGAGGATGTACTACCACGAAAGTTTAAAATAAAAGGAGAGAACGCCTCGTCAGGCTTGTTACCGTGGACTAACAACGAGGGACTTGGCAGCACCACGAATGGGTCCTAACGGCTGTGGCCGCGGGAGCGCACTGCCACCCCCGGCCGCCCTCCCCGGCCGCCCTCCCAGGCCGCGGGCGCGATCCGCCGCAGCTGCCCGCGCGGGGAGGGCTGGCACGGGCGGGCTGGGCCCCCTGGAGCCCAGCGCTTCTGGCCCCCGCCCGCCGCTCGGCCTCCCTGCCGGCCCGCGCCGCCCGCCGCGCTCACCGCGTTCTTCTTCTGCACCATCTTGTCCATCTTCTTGGCAATGCGGACCACCTCGTCCTCCATGGCTGCGGCAGGTCGTCCCCGCACCCAGCCCGTTTGGGACGGGGCGAGGGCGAAGCTGGGGCGAAAGGGACGGCAGGACGGTAGCCCACCACAGCAGGCCCGGCCTAGGCCCTTCCTCACAAACCGAGTCCGCGGCGGCAGCAGCGGCGGCGGCGGCGGCGGCGGCGTCAGCGGCTCCTCCCCCGCAGGCAGCGCCAATCGAGCTCCGCGCGCGCCGTGCAGGCGCTACCAATCGACAGCAGATCGCTGGGAAGAAGTGAGCCAAGGCTCGCGGCAGGCGGGCGTCGGCCCCAGTGCTGTCAATGGGGCCACGAGCCAGATCAGCAGCAGGGCTTCCTGTCCGGCAGTCGTGAAAGCCGGCGGGAGGCAAGGCCGAGTTTTGCCGCGCGTTCGCCTTGGGCCCCGCCTCCGCACAAGGTGGAGGTTCTCCCCCGGGACGGCCCGGAGCTTTAGAACTTAGAGAGGTCTGCCGAGCTCTGAACTGAGGCGGGTTTAGAGAATGGAACGTTGGCAGTTTTTAAAGTCAGTCGCAACCCAAGCATTTGCTCCAAGGTAGACGGCTGCCGAGAAAAACAGAACCCCCTCCCCCATCCTCCCAAAGAGCTCCTTGTAATATGGATTTGATCGTTTTAAGCGTTTCCTTTTTTAAAGTCAAATCGTTTGTAAGCGCCTTAAGGACCGATCCTGTTTGTTTCCTGACTCGGAATGTTGGACATAGTACTTTGAATATAGAAACTGAATAATAGTTGACAGAAACGTTCTCAAAGAAATAAGCCCTCTCACCTGCTTCTGAAGATCAGTGAGGAAGTTGACATCCTTGAGAGTTATGACTTACAACACAAAACCAAGGTCGAAAATTGCAATAGCTGTTACTAACAATGGAGAGTGTAAGGTCCTTCCATTGGTCTTTGCCCAATTACACCTTTTACTACCAACTCATGCTATTTGCAGACATATCCCTACACCAGATTTAACTCTCATTAATCAAAATTCACCACCTAATAATATTTTTCCTATACTGAGATGACAGGTTTTTCCTAGTTCTAGCTCTGTTATTTGGGGGTAAGAATAATTTGGACCATTTCCCTTTCTCATTTATTTCATTTTTAAATCGCCTTTTTATTATTGATTCCCAGCCTGAATTGTATTGAGAATATATGATTAGGAAGTTACTGCTTCTAAGGTATTCGTTGAGTCTTGTTTTGTCAATTTTATAAATATTCTGTGTGTCCTGAGAAAAAGCTTATATTCTGTAATGGCGAATAGGTGGTTCTATATAGGACTATTAGCCAGAAGCTAATTTTATTGTTCAGATACTTATATCCCACTTCGTTGTGTGCTTGATACATCAGTTAATGAGTATGTAAAAAAACCTCCATTTATGTTTATGGATTTGTATATTCACTCTAATAATCGTCATTTTTGCTTTTCCCGAAGAATCAGCTTTTTTTTTTTTTTACTATGGTAAAATACGCATAACATTGTCAAATGACAAAATTAAAACAATTTAGTAATGAATTTAATGTCTTTTATTCAAGAGAAAACAATCCATGGATTGGAAGAGTCCAGTACTTCACAAGCAGTGGAGCACTCTTCCCCTGGGATTTGGGGCAAGAGCAGTTTATAGAACCTTAGAAGAAGCAACCCGGATACAAGGCATGAGTGGCTAGGAGGTGGGGGATTTCCATACAAGGCTAGCAGGTCCTTTTTCTAGGGTAAGGTAAGCTAGCTAAAGCTAAATTGGAGGATTGTGACGGGTGCATGTTAGGTTTCCTTGACAGGTGTTTCCCATAACTGCAGACTGACTTAGGTTTAGATTTGTTATGTGAGCAGGGCCTCTGGGGCGGCCTCCATTTTGTGGGCTCCAATATACAAATTAACTTTATCAACGTAAAATTTACCATTTTAACTAGTTTAAAATGTACAGTTCAGTAGCATTTAGTACAATCAAAATGTTGTGCAACCATCTACCTAGTTCCAAAAAGATTTCCAAAAATTTTCGTCACCTTAAAAAGAAACCCTGTACCCTTTAGGTGGTTATTCCTGATTCCTCATCCCCTCAACCTTTGGCAGCCACTAATCTGCTTTCTATCTCTATAGACTTGAATATTCTGATCATTTCATATAAGTAGAATCATACAATATGTGACCTTTTATGACTGGCTTCTTTCACTTAGCATAATGTTTTCAAGGTTTATCTATGTTGTAGCATGTATCAGTATTTCATTCTATTTTTTTGGCTGAATAATACTGCATTGTATGGATATACCACATTTATTTATTAATTCACCAATTGATGGACACGTGGATTGTTTCCACTTACCTTTCACTATTCCATGTTTTCACTCTTGTGAATAGGGCTGCTGTGAATATTTGTGTACAAAGTTTTGTGTGAACATCTATTTTCAATTTTTTTCATTATGTACCTAGGAGTGGGTTGCTAGGTCATATGACACTTATTTAATTTTGAGGAACTGCCAATCTGTTTTCCACAGCAACTACATCATTTTACCTTCCCACCAGAAATGTACTAGGGTTCCAATTTCTCCACATCCTTGCCAACACTTGTTTTTACCCATACATTTATTCTAACCATCCTAGTGAATATGAAGTGATATCTCATTGTGGTTTTAATTTGCATTTCTCTAGTGACTAATTGTGTTGAGCACACTTTAATGTGCTTGTTGGCCTTTTATACATCTGGAGAAATGTCTAAATCCTTTGCCTAAGCTTTAACCTGGTTGTCTTTTTATTGTTGGATTTTATAGGAGTTCTTTGTATGTTCTGGATATTAGACTCTTATCACATATGATTTGCAAGTATTGTTTCTTATCCTGTGGATTGTCTTTTCACCTCTTGATAGTGATCTTTGATGTGCAAACCTATTTAATTTTATGGAAGTCCAATTTATCTGTTTTCTTTTGTTGCTTGTAATTTAGGTGTCATATATAAGAAACCATTGCCAAAACCAAGGTTATGAAGATTTACCATTGCCATTTTAACAAAAGTAAGTCTTCCAATTTATAAAAATGGAATGTTTTTCCATTTATTTAGATATACTTTAATTTCTTTCCACAATATTTTGTAGTTTTCAGTATACAAATCTTTTGCCTCTTTCGTTAAATTTATTCCTAGATATTTTATTCTTTTAAATACTATTGAAAATGGACTTGTTAATTTCCTTTTCAAATTGTTCATTGCTAGTGTTTACAAATACAACTTATTTTTCTATGTTGATCTGTATCCCACAAATTTGCTGAGTTTATTAGCTCTAATTTTTTTCTTGGTTCTTTAGGATTTTCTACATAATAAGATCATTTTATTCAAGAAAGTGTTTTGCTTCTTCCTTTCCAATTTGAATGCCTTTTTATTTTTATTTTTTCTGCTTAATTTCTCTGGCTAGAACTTCTAATACAATGTTGAATAGAATAGTGAAAGCAGGAATCATTCTCATGTTCTTGATCTTAGAGGGAAAGCTTTCAGTCTTTCACCGTTGCGTATGTCAGCTGTGGGGTTTTCATAGATGCCTTTTATCGATGTTGAGGAAGTTTCCTTCTCTTCCTAGTTTATTGAGCATTTCTATCATGATTAGTTGTTGGATTTTGTCAAGTGCTTTTTCTGTGTCAATTGAGATGATCATGTCACATTTTTTCTTCATTCTGTTAATGCGGTGGATTATATTGATTGATTTCATGTGTTGAACCACCCTTGCATTCTTGATATAAATCCCATTTGTATGATCCTTTTGGTGTGATCCTGGATATGATTTCCTAGTATTTTGTCTAAGATTTTTGTATCTATACTAATAAAGAATATTCATCTATAGTTATCTTTGAGTGGCTTTGATATCTGGGTAATACTGGCCTCGTAGAATGCATCAGGAAATGTGACATCCTCTTCTATTTTGAAGGAGTTGAGAAGGACTAGTGTTAACTCTTTAAATGTTTGATAGAATTCACCAGTGAAACCATCTGGTCCTGGGCTTTTCTTTCTTGGGAAGTTTTAGTTACTCATTCAGTCTCTTATAGGTCTATCTAGATTTTTTATTTCTTTTTGAGTCAGTTTTGGTAGTTTGTATGTTTCTAGGAATTTGTTCATTTCACCTAGATTATCTAATTTTTTGACATACAATTGCTCATAATATTCTCTTATAGTTATTTTTATTTCTATAATGTTGGTGGTAATCCCCCCACTTTAATTTCTCATTTTAGTAATTGACTCTTCTTTTTTTTCTTAGTCGTAGCTAAAGTTTTGTCATTTTTTTTTGGTCTTCTCAAATAACCAACTTTTGATTTAGTCAATTCTATTGGTTTTCTAATTTTGAATTTCACTTTTATCTAATCTAATTGTTACTATTTCCTTCTTTCTGACAGCTTGGAGTTTAGTTTGCTTCTCTTTATTCAATTCCTTAAAGTATAAATTTACATTTTTAATATAAGATATTTCTTCTTTTTAAATATACGCATTTACCACTATAAATTACCTCTGAACACTGTATTCACTACATTCCAGAAGTTTTGGATTGTTGTGTTTTTGTTTTCATTTGACCCAAAATATTTTCTGATTTCTCTGTGATTCCTTTTTGACCCATTTATTGTGTTTTAGTGCGTTGTTTATTTCTTATTCTTTTTTATTGCCATAATGAGTCTATTTAATATGCACAATTTGTGAATTTCCCTTTTTTTCCTGTTATTTATACCTAGCATTATTTCATTGTGGTTGGAGAGATACTTTGTATAATTTCAATCTTTTAAAATTTGTTGAGACTAATTTTGCCCAACATGTGGTCTATCCTGGAGAATGTTCCATGTGTTCTTGGGAAGAAGGTACATTCTTTTGTTGTTGGGTAAAGTGTACTGTATATGTCTGTTAGCTCTAGTTAGTTTATAGTGTTGTTCAAGTCCTCTATTTCCTATTGATCTTTTGGCTAGTTGTTCTATCCATTATGGAAAGTGGTGTATATTGAAGTTTCCAACTATTATCACAGAACTGTCCATTTCTACCTTAAATTGTGTCAGTTTTTGCTTCATATATATTGGAACTCTATTGTAAGGTGCATATATGCTTGTGATTGCTGTATCTTCTTGATGGATTGACCATTTATCAATATGTAATATCCTTTTTTTTCTTTTTTTGGTGAAGAAGATTGGTCCTGAGCTAACATCTGTGCCAATCTTCCTCTATTTTATATGTGGGTCACCACCACAGCACGGTGCAATTCCTAGCCCAGGATCTGAACCCATGAACCCGGGCTGCTGAAGCAGAGTGCGCTAAACTTAACCACTACACCACTGGGCCAACCCCTAATGTCCTTTTCCTTTTATAGCATTTTTTTTTGAGAAATATTAGCCCTGAGCTAACATCTGCCACCAACATCTGCCACCAATCCTCCTCTTTTTGCTGAGGAAGACTGGCCCATCCTTGCCAATCTTCCTCTATTTTATGTGGGACGCCTGCCACAGCATGGCTTGATAAGCCGTGCGTAGGTTCACACCCAGGATATGAACCGGCAAACCCCAGGCTGCCAAAGCAGAACACCCCAACTTAACCACTGCACCACTGGGCTGGCCCCTCTTTTGTAGCAATTTTTGTCTTGAAATCTATTTTGTCTTATACTGGTATAGCCACCCCAGCTCTCTTTCAGTTACCATTTGCATGAAACATCTTTTTCCATCCTTTCGCTTTCCATCTACTTATGTCTTTCGATCTAAAGTGAGTCTCTTGTAAGACATCATATAGTTGCATGTCTTTTTAAAATCCATTCTACCAGTCTCTGCCTTTTAATTGAATACTTTGCCCTGTTTAATTTAAGATAACTACTGATAAGGACTTCTGCCATTTTTCTGCCTCTTTTCTGTGTCTTAGACCTTTTTTATTCCTCATTTCCTACATTACTGCCTTCTTTTGTGATTGACTTTTTGTAGTATAACACTTTTTACTCCATTCTCATTTCCTTTTCTGCATATGTTTATTTTCTTAGTGGTTACTCTGGGGATTACAATTAACATCTTAAAATTATACTAATCCAGTTTAAGTAACCCCAGCGTTGCTGCAGTAATATACAAATGTCCTGCTGCTGTACAATTTAGTTCTCCCCTCTCGATACACTTGTTGTCATAAATTAAATCATTACAAAATGTGTGCCAAGTAATGTAGATCTATACTTAACATTTTATGCATTTGTCTTTTAAATCATGTAGGGAAAAAAGAGGAGTCACAAGCCAAAAGTACAATAATACTGGTGTTTATATTTACCTATGTAAGTACCTTTAGGTGTTCTTTATTTCTTCATATGGCTTCCAGTTACTGTCTAGTGTCCTTTCATTTCAGCCTGAAGCATTTCTTGTAGGGCAGGTATACTAGCATTTAATTCCTTTAGCTTTTGTTTATCTGTGAGTGTCTTAATTTCTCCAGTTTTGAAGTATAGGTTTGCCAGACATAGAATTGTTCATTGACATTTTTTTCTTTCAGCACGTTAAATATAACATGCTACTGCTTACTGGCCTCCATAATTTCTGCTGAGAAATCATCTGTTAATCTGGTGGAGGAATCTTGGACATGATGAGTTCCTTCACTCTTGCTGCTTCAAGATTCTCTCTTTGTCTTTTGACTGATTTCAATTGGCTCAGTGTGGATCTCTTTGAGTTTATTCTACTTTGAGTTTATTAAGCTTCTTGGATGTGTAGATTCATATCTTTCATCAAATTTGGGGAGTTGCCATCATTTCTTCAATATTTTTTATGCTCTTTTCTCCTTCTGGGACACCCATGATGTGTATATTGGTACACTTGATGGTTTTTCACCAACTTCTTAGGCTCTGTTCATTTTTCTTCGTTCTTTTTTTTTTCCTTCCTGGTCCTCAGACCGGATAATTTCAGTTGGCCTATCTTCAAGTCTGATTCTTCTGCCTGCTCCACCCTGCTGTAGCTTCCCTCTAGTGAATTTTTATTTCAATTACTGTTCTTTCAGCTCCAAATATCTATTTGGTACCTGAATTTTTATCTCTTTATTGATAATCTCTATTGATATCGAGATATTATTCTCCTGGTTTGTTTTAATTCTTTGCCCATGGTTCGCTTTAGTTCTTTGATCATATTTAAGAGAGTTTATTTCAGGTCTTTGTCTAGTGAGTTCAGTGTCTGGGCTTCCTCAGGGACAGTTTATGTTCATTTCTTTTATATCCTGTTAATGGTCTATAGACTTTCTTGTTTCTTTCCCTGCTTTTTATTTTTTGTTAAACACTGGACATTTTGAATATTATAATGTATCAACTCTGAAAATCAGAGTTGTTGCTGTTTCTTGAGTGTTACAGTTTTTGTTTTTTAAGTTTTTTTGTTTAGTGACTCCTCTAAACTCTTTTTTGGTAAAAAACTATATTCATTGTCGTGTGTGGTAACTAAGTCCCCATTTTTTTAGCTTAGTGGCCAGCTAGTAATTTGATAGAGATTTCCTTAAACATCTAGAGACAAAAAAACAATAACAAAAACAAAAAAATTCTCACTGTTTGCAGCTAGGCTCTGTGTGTGTTGGGGCATGCCTGTAACATTCAAGTGGGCAGCTTACAACTCTGCCTTTGCTTTCACATCTTGCTTGCCCAGGGCTTCCAGATTAGCCAGAGGTGAGAGTTTAGAGCCTTCTCAGGTCTTTTTGAGCATGCACCCTACCCTGTACATGCACATGGGCTTCTAGATTTCCAGGAATATGTGGAAGCTTTTCAAAGCCTTTATTCCTCAAAGCATCTCACTCCCCTGCCTTTCTTCTTTGGCTTTTCAGTGTATCTATTGTTTCCCAGAAATTATATTCTTTGCCCCAGGTGACAGTGGCTGGTTCATTTTCCTTTATTTTTTTTCTTTTTCTTAAGATTATGATAGTTTACAACCTTGTGAAATTTCAGTTGTACACTATTGTTAGTCATGTTGTAGGTACACCACTTCACCCTTTGTGCCCTCCCCCTACCCCCCCTTTCCCCTGATAACCACCAATCAGTTCTCTTTGTCTATATGTTAACTTCCACTTATAAGTGGAGTCATACACAGTTCGTCTTTCTCTATCTGGCTTATTTCACTTAACATAGTACCCTCAAGGTCCGTCCATGTTGTTGTGAATGGGACGATTTTGTCCTTTTTTATGGCTGAGTAGTATTCCATTGTATATATATATACCATATCTTCTTTATCCAATCATCAGTTGATGGGCACTTAGGTTGCTTCCACATCTTGGCTATTGTAAATAATGCTGCGATGAACAGAGGGGTGCATGGGACTTTTGGAATTGCTGATTTCAAGTTCTTTGGATAGATACCCAGTAGTGGGATGGCTGGGTCATAAGGTATTTCTATTTTGAATTTTTTGAGAAATCTCCATACTGTTTTCCATAGTGGCTGCACCAGTTTGCATTCCCACCAAGAGTGCATGAGGGTTCCTTTTTCTCCACAACCTCTCCAACATTTCTCACTTTTTGTTTTGGATATTTTTGCCATTCTAACAGGTGTAAGGTGATATCTTAGTATAGTTTTGATTTGCATTTCCCTGATGATTAGTGATGATGAGCATCTTTTCATGTGTCTATTGGCCATCCTTATATCTTCTTTGGAGAAATGTCTGTTCATGTCCCCTGCCCATGTTTTGATCAGGTTGTTTGATTTATTGTTGTTGAGTCCTTTAAATATTTTTGAGAAGCATCCTCCATGTAGCTACTTCTCCAACCTGAGAGTTCTAATTTAGGCAAGATAAAGGCACACTCTTTGTGTTAGTCCTTCAAGAAGCCACCTGAGAGACAACCACAATTCTTTGGAAACAAGACCTGCTTTGCTTTCTCCAATACAGTTATGTGATGCTTAACGATGGGGATATGTTCTGAGAGATGCATCAGTAGGCAGTTTTATCATCATGCAAACATGATATAGTGTACTTACACAAACCTAGATAGTATAGCCTACTACACACCTAGGCTGTATGGTAATAATCTTATGGGACCGCTGACTATATACAGTCCATTGTTGACTGAAATGTTGTTATGTGGTGCATGACTGTATCTGGAACCCACACTGAGAATGTGGATTGCCATCTTCAACACCATCACCATGCCTAGGAGGGGGGAACTAAGCAACAGTAAGTTAAAATGGCACAAAGCTTTCCTACTGGGTTCAGTGAGTTTTTTCTTGATTAAGCATTCACTTGGTTGCTATAAACCTTTGACTATTTTCTGGAGTTCCAAAAGGCTGATTCTGACAGTTTTTGCCAGTTTTTTCGTGTTTCTTTGGAGGGACAGACCCTTGGAATTCCCTACTCCACCTCTTTCACTGATGTCACTGTCATTTTTGTTTTACATATTTTGAGACTATATTGGGTACATATGCATTTAGGATTCACATACCTTCCTGGAGAATTACCACTCTTATCATGATGTATTGATCATTTTTATCCCTAATAATACCCTTTGCGTTAAAGTCTATTTTTAAGAACAGATTTAGGTATAATTAACACACATATGGTTTACTCAATTTAAAGTGTACGATTCAGTGGTTTTCAGTATAGTGACAGAGTTGTACAACCATCATCACAATCTTACCTTAGAACATTTTCATTCCCTCTAAAAGGATTCCCAGACCCATTGGCAGTCATACCCCATTACCACCACCACTACTCTCTCAGCCCTAGGCTATCTATTTTCTTTCTCTATAGATTTGTCTATTCTACTCCTTCATATAAAAGAAATCATACAATATGAAGTCATTTGTAACTGGCTTCTCTCACTTAGCATGTTTTCAAAGTTCATCTATGTTGCGACATTGCTTTTTATTGCAACTAATATTCTCTTATATGGATATGCCACATTTTATTTATCCATTCATCACTTATGGACATTTGGGTTCTTTCCACATTTGAGCTATTGTAATACTGTTATGAATATTCATGTAAAAATTTTTGTGTGGACATGTGTTCATTATCTTAAAGTTTGTTTTACCTGAAACTAACATAGGATAAGCCATATTACTTTTTAAGATGTTACTTTTTGGTAGTGTTTGCTTCTTATATTTACCCATCCCGTTACTTTCAATCTTTCTGTAATTAAACAGAATCTCTTGTAATTAAAATGTAGCTTGATGTCGTTCTTTTGTCCAATCTGATCTTTGTCCTTTTACTGGTAAACTTAGTCCACTCACAGTTATGATTACTATTATTTTCAGATTTGTATCTAACATTTTATGAAATTTCTTGCTCTACATTTTATATGTTTTCTTGCTTTCTTGTCCTTTTAATTGAGCTTCCTTTATTTCATCTTCACTCACACTAGTTTGGAAGTTACATATATTTGTATCTTTTTTTAGTTAGCCTTAAATCGTGAATATTTAATCTAAAGGGAATGAATATTTCTCATCTACTCTCAGAAAATAGATGATCCAGAGACTATTTCAACTTCTATCATCGCTCCCATTGTACATTAAAAAAAACCCACAAACTTTTTCTTTTGAAATATTCATAGATTGACTGAGAATTGTAAAGATAGTACAGAGACGTCCTGTGTACACTTCACCCAGTTTTCCCCAATGGTTACATCTTACAAAAATATAGTACAATATCAAAACCAGGAAATGGACAATTATAAAATGTGTGTATAGTTCTCTTATTTTATCACATGTGTAAATTCATGTAACTCTCATTGTGGTTTTAATTTTTAATTTCCCTAGTGGTTTAGTGATGTTGAATGTATTCTGATTTGCTTATTTGCCATCTGTATAGCCTCTTCAGTAAAATCTCTTAATGTTTTTTGCATATTTTCTAATACATATATATATATATATATATTTTTTTTTTTTACTGTTGAGTATTGAGAGTTCTTTATATATTCTAGATACTGGAGTTGTGGATGTGTGGTTTGCACATATTTTCTCCCCGTCTTAGCTTGTCTTTTCATCCTCTTAACAGGGTCTTTGAAAGAGCGAAAGTTTTAAATTTTGATGAAGTCCAATTAATGTTTTTTCTTTTAGGGATTATACTTTTGCTCTCTTATTTAAAAAACTTCAAGCCCAACATCTCAAATTTTTTCTCCTGTAAGTTGTATACTTTTCTACTTGACATTTAAATCTGCTTTATTTTGTTCAGTGCATCTATGTGTCTGTCTCTCTGCTAATACCATATAGTTTTGATTTCTGTCACTACATAAGTCTTGAAATTCAGTGGATCTCTCTTGCTTTCTTTTTTTTTCAATATCATTTAACCTATTCTAGTTCTTTTGGCTTCCATATAAATTTTAGAATAGTCTTGTGTATTGCTACCACAATCTAGCTGAGATTCTAATAGGAATTGCATTAAACTTTCTATCAATTTGAGGAGAATTAACATCTTTACTATGTTGAGTCTTCCAATCCATGAACATGGTGTAAGTCTCATTTAGATCTTCTCTGATGTCTTTCATCAGCATTGTGTAGTTTTCAGCCTCCAAGTCCTGTACATGATTTGTTAGATTTTCACTTAAGTATTCTTTTCTGAGTGATTGTAAATAGTATTGTATTTTTAATTTTGATTTTCTCATGTGTTCATTGCTAGTATATAAAATACAATTGATTTTTGCATATACTTTATTTTTATTCAGTGTTTCAGCTCCCACATTAGCATTATTAATTTTATAGTCAATGCTTGTTTAGTTACTAAATGTTTACCACCGTCTTTCTTCCCCATTTTTCTCTCTCTCCTTTCCTCTGGTTTATTTCTCTTCTTCTGAAAGAACATCTTTTAACAGTTCAGTCAGTATTCTTTTTCTTATAAACTTCCTATTTGTTTAAAAATGGGTTTTTTTTTTGCCCTCTCTCTTAAATGAGTTCACCTACGTAGAAAGTCCCAAATTGCCCTTTTCTCTCCAACTTTGATGTTATTCCATTATCTTCTGACCTCTGATGTTTTTCTGACGTGTACCGTGTGACAGTTTTAGTAGGCTCTCTCTAGTTGCTATTAAGATCTTTTTCTGTGGTGTTTTTTGCTTTTCACCATGTGTCTGCCTCTTTAGAGATTTAATTTATTTATCCTGTTAGTAACTCATTTTGCTTCTTGAATCTGAGGTTTCTTATCTTTCCTGAAGTCTGGAAAAACTTCAGCCATTTTGTCTTCAAATATTGCTTCTCTTACCTTCTGTCCTCTCCTTCTGCAGCTTCCATTAAACTTAATATTGGACCTCTATTTTTCTAGTCTCTTATCCACCCTTTTGCTCGCCTGATTTCTTCTGAGTAAATTTCTCAGAGCTTTCTTTCGCAGATAATTTCAGACACAATTCTGTTGTGTCTAACATGCAGTTTAATTTATCCATTTGAATATTTTTTGTAGGTCATAGATTAACACAATTCAAGATCTGAAGAATAAAAAGTAGTTTCAGTTTGGGAAGCTGATAAAGTTCTGGAGATGGATGATGGTGTTGGTTGCACAACAATGTGAAATGTAACTAATGCCACTGAACTATACACTTAAAAATGGTTAAAATGCTAAATTTGTTGTATTTTACCACACACAAAAAAATCTGAATAAAAAAATTATACCAGGGCAGGCTTGCTTACCTCCTGTCCTTACCCACCTCATTTCTTCCTCATTCATGCTCTATAACCACTTTTATTAGATTCTTCAAAATCCTCTAGCATTTTGGGTTTTCTAAAATGTAAATTCTAGCCAAGACAAATACATGGTCTTATTTCCTCCATCTCTTTCAGTTTTTTACATTACTTTTTCATCAATAATGTATTCTGAATCCCTTCCAAATTAATAAATCCTCATTCCTTTTCTATAGCTGTATAACATTCCATTGTATAGATGTATGATAGCTTATTTAGCTGGTCCACTTTTATTCCACACTAGGTTGTTTCAAATAGTTTACTGTCATAAATAATGCTTCTCCATTAAAACTTTTCAATTGAGTGGCTATTTTTCATTCCTAGAAAATTTCTTTTTCAAACCTGCATTTTCTGATAGTTACTTTTTCATTTGTTTCTTTTGTCTCTGATTGGTTTAACACTCTATACTATCTATGCTATTTCTTAAAAGTTCCTGAGTCTACTGATCCTTTTATATGTCACCTGGCATTCTTTTGTGGCGGTAGACTGTTCCTTCATGTGGTCTGGACTTTGGGGGGGTGTTGAGCTCACTTTTGGCAGGGCTAAATTTATGCAGCCTAGGTGGAGGATGTCACTCTCCATAAAGAATCTGTTTGCCTCTTCTTGGTGCCTGAGGGGTAGAGCCAGTACAAGGAAATTCTTGATGCTACCTTATGAGCTTATGTGTTTCCAGGCCACATAAATAGTATAAATTCAAAATCCAAATATATATGAGGACAAGTTCCTGGTTAAACAATTTCAAGGGAAGAGCTCCCTTCTCTCTCAATCCAGAGCCCAGGCCAAGATAAGCTTCCCCATCCCTTCCTGGGGAGTCAGATTTTTTTTTCTAGTTCACCTTGTGGGCAAAAAGTGTAGCCCTTAAAGGGGTCCTGGCTTTATAATGGTGAGTTATTGTCTCAGCCCCAAAGCTAGATGTACCAAGTGGGTTTTTAGTTTCTGTTTTAGTTCTCTCTGGGTACTAGAGAATGCAATTTCTTATTGTAAGCTGATTTTCACCATAGTTTATTCAGCATTTCTATGTGTTCTAAATGATACGAAGTAAACGTTTATGTGTTTAGAAGCATTTAAATTACTTCACAGGGGCATAAAGCAAGGTAGTAAACCGTGGAATTAGGCACATCATTTTGAATCCTGGCTGTTATACATAATAGCTCTGTAACCATTTCTCTAGATAGCAGTTTTCTCTTCTGTAAAATGAAGATAAAGTTGATGTGAGGATTATATGAATAAAAGATATAAAATGTTTAGTACAGTGACTGGAATATGTTAAGTACTTAAATTACATTTTTACTTTTTAGTAATTTTTACAAAATAAAATGGTACATGGGTGGAAATATGTCATGTATCTACTTTTACAAAGTAGCAATAAGATTGACTGCAACAGTGGGCAAATATCCCAAGTATTTATATGTACATAAAACACAGATGTTATTTGTTGACCGATATTAACAATACCATGCTCTGACCACATCTAACTGTAAACACAATAGTTTAAAAAGGATCATCAAATAAAAGATTATCATATGAAATACGGTGCTGCTGTGAAGGATAAATCTAAGAAAGAGTTGAAGTGGGAGACAATATTTTGGTACATAACGCTCTTACCATTAGGGCTGTCTGAAAATAGAACAGGTAGCCTCACAAAAAGGTGATTAGGCCACTTTATTCAAAAGCAGAAACTGAAGAACTGCTGAAGAGACAGAACAGAAAGAATTCCTTTATTGGGAAAAGTTACAAGTCAATAGTGAAATAAAAGGAGAAAAAACTATTTGGGTAATTGATTTATGACACTAATTTAAAAATCCCATGAATACTACAGAAAAAGGAAGAGACAAAAGGGAACCCTAAACAAAACTTCTTAAATAGGTTAGGAACACTGAAAACCAAATTTAATAATTTTTTTTTAGCTTATTAAAATTGAGTAACAAGAGAAGCTTCTCTCATGCCTAGTTCCATTCCAGGCCAACCAAGCCATCATCAAAATTTCTCTCAATGTACATTCTTGTGATTACGTTGTCATTTTCCTCCTTTTTGTTAGAGACACCATTCCAAAGCAAACCCAAATATTAAAAATAATATTCGAAAAAGCAGTCACAGAAAAGTCAGAATTAAATTTTATTTCACATTGATAGAAACCATGAAAAAGATTTACATTTTCCCACATTACAGCACAATATTTCAATGGAATATTTCTTGCCATAAATTAGATCTTGCTGATTTGTATAACTGAAACAACAATTTATATTCTTCAAGGTAAAGCAACATGACTTAGTAAATGATTGTTTAAAAATTTTAAATCCAGACATAAACATATGGCTTCATTATTAACATTCTATACAGTCCATTACTAAATTATTTCCATTATCAATTAGCACCCATTTATAAAGATGCATTCCTAACATTGTTTTAGTTAGTTGGAATACAACAGAAAATTTAACAATAGTTCAGAAATATCAAGTGTACATTTTTGCTACATATTAAACTGTGGTAACTACAGCATATATATATATCAAGTTCTGACTAACCTTTATTACCCATTAATTTGTTTTCATATAATTTTTACCAATAATCTGAAAAATTTTATTTAAAATCAAATAATTGCTACTCTTATGTTTGCACAAAAACTAATTTAAAAAAATCATCTGACTAAAGTGGAAATTTCAAATAAGTCCACTGGCAGATAACATTAAAGCAAATTTTTCTAATGGATTGTTCATTTCCTACAGTAGTTGGTTTCAAAGATATATACAAAATAAGTAAACTAAAACTCTATGCTACAAGATCATTTTAGAGCAAATCATCTTAAAATTAGTTTTTAAAATCAGTCTTAAATATTCCAGAACATACTAGAATATGACCTAATTATTCTTTCAGTTACAGAAAAATACAAGCACAGAATTAATCCCATTACCAGGACCGAAGATCGTGATAACTATAAAGGTCTAACTTTGGACTAAGGTACAGTTTAAGAAATTAGTATTGGAAGTTTGAAATGATGCCTGGTTTCTTTATAGAAGTATAAATACATTTTAAATACCAACATGTCTGTGATTCAGAATGTCAAATTACAGTATGTATTGACAGCAGATGTCCATGGCAAGGAGGCAATATTTGGTCTGTTATGAAGGATGAAAAAGAAGAAAGAACATATTTCTTTTCTAGAGAGGAAAAAAAAATATTAAATAGAAATGATATCGGGAAGAAAAGCCTGGTCCCCAAAATAAAAGGGCCATTAATTGAAGAGAGCAATATTCTTCTTTATTGACACTTAGAAGTATTATCCCTATTATTAGGAATACTGTAATAACATCTCATTCTGATGTATTACAACCCTTAACTATATGTGAATACATATATAAAAATACAGATATTGCAATGGTGACTATGTAATTTTGGAATAAGTCCATTACACTAAGTCAGAGCTGCACAAATCATTTATATCTTAACTGCTCATTTATACTTGAACAAATTTTCATTAAGCATACTAATAATTCTCAAATGATGTAATACAAAATCTGGTTACAGTATTTTATTATTTTGCTGAATTATATGTGGGGAAAAAGGAGCTAGCTGCTTCAGCTATTTTAATACTAGTATATTCTGGATGATATTATACAAATACATGTATAGAAACTTAAAAGATCATAAATTTCCCAGAAGGAGATATTATCTAGTCTGTGTCATTGGTGTATATTTGCAAAACATTTTAACACTGCAAACATCAGAAGTTTCAAGACTGGGCATGGGAGAAGGTTGATACTCTACGACAGTGATGCTGGTGTGTACTTCTACACGAGGCCTCTTAATGACGTCAATCAACCGGAGGTAGGAGTTTATCAATGAATTGCTTGATATCCATCATTTCCTGTTTGGAATAAAGTGCCAGTAAGTGGTTACACAAATCAGAAATTAAATCCCCACTAAAATACCACTAACTAAATCTATGATGTACATAGCTAAGATGAAACCACATTTTTACTAGTACAATTAAATAAGAAGTTGTAATAGAGAAATGAGGCTATAAGAGAAACTTCAGAACATTTCCTATGATGATGATTACTGTACATTCAAATGATAGCTTCCATCTATTATCTAGTCCCATGAAAATGGTCTGCATTTTGTTATACTTGAACAAACAGAACACTGAGGGTGAGGAGGTTGGAAGGGGCATTAGCAGTGACGATACCTCTACTGAGAAGTCTCAGTAAGTACACAATTACTGCCAACTAAGCATCAGTGGAAAAGCCTAGCTTTTAACATTCCCTTATTAGAATGAAATGCTAAACCCACAGCATAAAATATTTTGTGCCTTTCATAAGGATTTACATACAACCAACCATATGAAAGAGGGCATGTACCTAAGATAGGCCTAGAAAGATATGAAAATGAATATACTAAATATTTATTACAGAAGAAACTTTCCTAGAAGACTCCTGCATCTGGCTCATAGTTTTCTCACCTCCCTCAAACACATTTCTTGCTATCATCTCCGGTATTTCAAGGCTTAGCCTCACAGACTCACAAATTAGCAATGCAGAGAACCTTCAACCTTATAATTTAGTCACTCAGAAAGGAAAGCCACAGCAGGACAGTGGCCTACACAACACTCTAAAGTCCTGAAAGTTTCCTGTGACACCACTTCCTACTGTTCTGCGTCTTTTCACTTTCTGCTCCTAATCATCCAGGCCAGTGTCCTCCAATGTGACTGCACAAAGAATCATCTATGAGCTTCTATTTTAAAAACACATCCATACAAACACAGATGTCTGAGTTCACTCCCAAACCTCCACTGTACTGAATCAGAATCGCGCTGAATTTGGCATTTCAGCATCTGTATTTATTAATCTCCAGGTTACTTGTGATGCAAAGCCTCCTCTGAAAACCTCTGCTCCTAGACCCTCAGTCCCTCCTGGATACTGGACAGCAGCCCACTCCCCTTTCTGATTCAGTTTTCATTATGGTTTCAACTATGTTCTCCGTTACACCCTAGAATCCCAGGCCCCCTTGTCTTTGTGGATAAATCATACTACTATCTGCTTTCTCTGCCCCTAAAGCAAATGATTTAGCCAGGCTGAGTGGTTGCAAAACACTGTGAACTTGGACTGCCTCAATGCTTAGCAATCAGTTTTTATTCTAGGCCTTTTCAAGCCTCCACATCTATCTAGGCCTCCTTCATTCTTATCAATGAGCACATTGCCTACTTTACTGAAAAGATAAAGAAAGAGGATCTAATGTGAGCTCTCAACTACTCTCTTTTCTACCTCAAAATCCTTGTCTATACTCATCCATCCTCTTCTATCCTGATTCAAAAGTGGTGTTCTCCTCTTTCAAGGCAAGCACTACCCATTTCAGGACTTTATATAACATGATCCCTTGAAGGTTCCCCCCATTCAATTATCGTCTCTTTTTCCCCAAGGATTAGCACCTGAGCTAACATCTGTTGCGAATGTTTGGGGGTTTTTTTTGCCTTCTTCTCCCCAAAGCCCCCTAGTACATAGTTGTATATATTCTGGTTGTAAGCGCCTCTGGTTGTGCTGTTGGGATGCCGCCTCAGTACGACCTGATGAGCGGTGCCACGTCCACACCCAGGATCCAAACCAGCGAAACCCTGGGCCACAGAAGCAGAGCACAGGAACTTAACCACTCAACCACGGGGCTGGCCCCAATTATCTTCTCTTTGTCACACCTTCTCCCCACCTCCTCCCCACCGACAGGAGTCTCTTTCTCCCATCCCATTAAAAAAGAGCCTTCCTACTCTTTTCCCCCTTTACCAAAACCTTTTTTTAAAAGGTTTACACATGCTGCCTCTACTTCCTCATCTCCCTCATATCTACCTCACACAATCTGCTGTAGTCTGGCTTCATCTCCCCAAACACCCGACGTCACAGATGGCTTACTACTGTGTAGTTTCTTCCTGGCCTACTTCTGAATCGTTCTCTGAACTCTCAAATGAGTTGCTCCCTCCCACTCTGAAACTCTCCTCCTGTATTCCCATTCAAACCTAACTCCTTTGACCTCCCCCAAGGTTCTATCCCTTGGCTTTGTTTCTCATGATATTCTCCCATGGTAATTCTTCACTGGTCAATAATAGTGGTAATTACTCTAAATCTTTATTTCAGGTTGAGCTTCAGACAAGTATTTCCAACACCCACTGTGACATCGTGAGGTACATCAATCTCAGTATGTTCACTATACTCAGTATCATCTCCTTCCTGTCACCCTAAAGCCAGCCATGTATCTACCTGATGAATGGATCCTCTTAGTCATCCAAGCTAGAAATCTAAGGCCTCTTTGATACCCTCTTTTTTCCTACCCCATAAAATTAGTCACTAAATCCCACTGGATTCTGCCTCATTTGTCTGCAGAATGTAGATTAGATCACATCTTGCTTTGATCAAAAGATGGCAATGGGGGCCAGCCCCGTGGTTAAGTTCATGTGCTCTGCTTTGGCAGCCCAGGGTTTCACCGGTTCGGATCCTGGGTGCGGACATGACACCGCTCATCAGGCCATGCTGAGGCGGCATCCCACATAGCACAACCAGAAGGATTTGCAGCTATAATATACAATTATGTACTGTGGGCTTTGAGGAGGAGAAGAAAATAAAAAGATTGGCAAAAGATGTTAGCTCAGGTGCCAATCTTAAAAACAAAACAAAGCATGGCAATGGCTTCCAGCTGACTAGTGAACAAGTCCATCCTCAGTACAACATAAAAGCTCTGTAGAACTGAGTCTCTTCCTCTCTGTGTCTTCTGTTCTCACACCCAGGCTTTCATAAGACTACGGCCCAAGTGGACAGCTTGCTTTTCCTGTCCCACAGTCTTTTCTCTGCATACTTGCTATCCAAATCCTACCCATTCCTCAAAATCCAGCTCTTTCATTATCATCTGAGTGCCTTCTAAGATAAAATTAATCTCACTTTTCTCAGTTTTTCAGAGAACTTTTTTTAAACTTCTAATATAAAATATATCACATTCTGCTTTCTATAGTTACTTGAATATATATTCTTCTTCCCTATTAAATTTTTAATTTTAATTAATCTATTTTAAATTTTAATAAAATGGACTGTTTTTTGTCTTTGAATTATGTACAATGCTTGCATGTAATAAGAAATCAGTGTTTTTTGAATTACATTCAATGAACTTTGACCTAAGTCCTGCTAACCTATGATTCAGTACGAATTCATTAATTAACTCCTTTAAACCCCTAAGTAGTCAAATGTTATTTATCTTAAAAATATCACATGGAAAGAGTTGCAAATATGTCTCTGTAATCACTGTTTCCAAACATTTACCTGTTGACATGAACTGTGCATCATGCCTTCATAGGTTTTGAAGGTTACATTGGCTGGATTTACCAATGTTTTTAGCTTTTCGACAGTAAGAGAACCAAACATTAGGGGAACTAATGGGTCACAATCTCCATGGCACTGGAGAATAGAAATATCTCTATTAACTCCACTGATAGGACCCTGCAAAAAACAAAACAAAACTAGTATTATTTATTCACAAGTGTAGAGCATGATGCCAGGCATTTAAAATTGTAGATACGCACATACAACACACTATTACCTTCATTATACGTTATATATGGCCACAGAAATAAAATTCTTTCCATCACTATACTCCTCTTTATTTAAACTTTTACAGGACATATGATTACCCTGT
Source organism: Equus quagga (assembly GCF_021613505.1). Classification (NCBI taxonomy): domain Eukaryota; kingdom Metazoa; phylum Chordata; class Mammalia; order Perissodactyla; family Equidae; genus Equus; species Equus quagga. Next base: position 54,236,002 of record NC_060282.1, read on the forward strand.
CTTGTGTTATATGTTTTCCCATGAATAGGTTCCTTGAAGCAGATTGTATCTTAATTCTTATAGAGTCACAGTGTCTTGATATCAGAGGTATGTTTTAGCTGAATCATGTTCTTTTCAGCTCTTATTTAATTGATTTCAATAAGATGGTTAATAAACAGCACTTACTATGTGCAAGACACCAAAGAGTTACTATAGAGCAACAGAAAAAACCCTAGATTTAAAGGTGAATTTGAAAATAAAATAATGTCCACATCTCCCATGGTTACTATATATTGCTTTACACTGTTGAATATTTAGAAATTATATTCTATGGCAAAATTCTATCAAGCAGTGAACATACTGAACATTCAAAAATAATATTTCTACATGTAAAAAATAGTCCTAATTTTTATATATATCTTAAAATGTATTAAACACTTCAAAATAAGATTAATGACAACATAACTTATTTCTTATTCCACTCTATGAAATCCACAGTAAAAACAAGTGTACAGATAAAGCCTAATGATACATCCCAAAAGTCTAAGAAAATTCTTCTTAAAAAAGGGTGATTGATGTAAACTATGGGCTTTGGGTGACAACAATGTGTTAATGTAGGTTTGTCGACTGTAACAAACGTACCACTGTGCTGTGGGATGTCAACAGAGGGAAAGCTATGCAGGTATTGGGAAACGGGCTATATGGGAACGTTCTATAATTTCTGCGGAATTTTGCTGTGAACCTAAAACTGCTCAAAAATAAATGAGGTTTATTAATTAATTAAAAAAAAAAGACAATCCTCTCCCCAACATCATCTGCTATCTCCAGTTCAGTAATCCAATGTTGCGTGCATCAATCAGGCTACCTGTGGAAACGAAGCCCGCAGCGGAAGCCAGCAGCTGAGTGCAGTGACACCTGCCAGTTTCTGCTGTGTAGTAAGAGCAGTGTATAAAGATAAAGCTCCTCCCTGGAAAGATAAGCAGGGAAAGTCAATGGAACACATCCTCTGCTAACAGCAACTCTTAAGAGATTTCCTCTTATTAATAATGTCCATAAAAAAGTCAAACTGGTTGGCTAATGTCATATTAAATCAGGCAAACTAGTAGAAATACATACACACCCTACCATGTCCTAAAGAACATGCTTCTCTACACTCAAGACTATTGTGAGAACACAGCAACTACCCAATCAGTCAAGACAGAGTTAATAGTACAGTTAACTGCTGCACTTACAACCACCTTAGGAATATTCTGAATTTATGGTTACTGTTTTCTCCTCTGAAAAGTCTTAGGTATAAAATCAAATCTAGTCTTAAATTGGTATTATTTTCTAAAACAGGAATTCAAGATAAAAAGAACTATGTAGCAGACAACTTTAGATTATCTGCCTACCCAGCTAACAATACCTTGCATTCTGGGAACTGCACTCCCATCAGTCATCTAGATGTCACATCACTCTGACCATTCCCATGGGTCATGGGCCACATGAGGACATGAGATTATTTCTCATCCGAGATAGCTATGTTCTTTCTCCCAGGATTTTGAAATTGGGATTCAGTGACTGTTGGTCTGTCTCTTTGTGTGGCTGGAACTGTTAACATGTTAACTCAAGAAGTGGAAAAGCTATAGGGTGCAAAAGCAGAGACAGCCAGCTGTAGATGGAGAGGCAAATGAAGGAGATGAGCAGAGCAACAGAGATGAAGACAGAGAGAAAGATCTGATGGCTTTCCAAATCCTAGCTATTCCTGAGGCCCTGCTTCATTATCATCCTTGGTTTCCTTGATGTGATCCCACAGACACAACTTATTTCTTAAGGTACTAGAAGTTGGTTTCTATAAATTATAATCAATGAATCTCAAATATACAGACTCCCATATTAGCTTCCTATTTGAACCAAGCATTCATTTTTGTACCTACATTTATGTCACAATGTGTATTAAAATGTACATTATCCATGAAATTTCAACAAATACCAAATCAAAAACATATCTTTCTACTGTGTATTGTATCAACAACCTATCTTTCTATTGAATTCTACCTTTTAAATAATTCCACAATTCTGACACTGGCCTAATTCAGGTATGCTGAACACTAAGCTGTTGATGCAGAATACCTGCAGATTAGAAGCTAGAGCAATGTGGGGATGGGTGACATGGCAAACAGGTGATAAGCTGGAATAAAGATGTAAGAGCAATATGAGGTAACTGTGCCTGTGGAAAAAGTAGAGAGGGTAGGAGAAAAAGTAAAGAAAGAGAAGACGATGCCAAAAATAAACATCACATATTTATATCTAAACCTATTTTACATGACAAAATGAAGGAGGATAATGATGCCACCAAGATGGCAACACAGGTCCTTCGTGACTTCACTCCCCCTTACAAGAACAACTAGCAACTATTCAAGAACAAGACACCACTGAGAGAATCCTAGAACACAGGGTGAAGCTGAAGCACCCCTGCACCACACAGACCAAGATAGACGCATTAGCAGGGTAAAAGCAGCAGCAGCTAAATGTTGACCGCATTGCCGCACTGCCCCTCCCCCAGGCCAGCACAGCACCACGTGGAGAGGAGTCCTCTGGGCCTCCAGTTCCCCCAGTGGGAAAAAGAGAGTCCAGGGAGGACAACAAGCACCACCCCCCAGCATTGTGGGTCGCTCTGTGGGAGGTCCTACTCTGACCTGCCCCACAAGGACTTCAGGGGATCTGCAAGGCTCAACTAGGAATGTGACTGTGACAAAAAGAGGGAAGAAATTCTCTGGTCTTCTACTGTATTGTTCCTATCAACAGTTTCCTCCTAGGACAGGGGACTTATGTTTAAATTAGAGTTTTGTTTAAAGGGGTGTACAGTGTTAATTAAGAAACCTAACTACATGTGTACTATGGTTATTTTAAGAAAATATATTCCAGGTTCCAATCAATTTACTTAATAAATTGATTTTTAAGATGTAACTTATAAGGTGAAAGCTACTGCTGAAGAGAGAAAACTAGAAAAGCAAGAGTATGAAGTAGTCTCTTAATAATTATTTCTAGGCCATTTGTATTTAATTCAGCATAAAGGTAAGTAGTATATCAGACTCTATAATATCTAAAAAATAGACTCCTCCATAGAAAAAGGATTGAAACCACAGACTTCTAGGTAAATATACTGATGCTACTGACATACCACTCAAACTTTCTCTTACCTGAGAAAATCCTCCCAAAATAATTCTGTGAGAAGGAATGCCATTCTTCACCTCTTGCTCTATCAAAGCTTTTACTAAAAACAACATGAAAGTTAAATCACCAATACTTTCAAACTTAAGCCTATTGATATAATTTAAATAGGGAAAAATTAATAAAACCAAAAACAGCACAAAGTATATTAAAGGTTGAAATAAGTGAAAAACTGGAAGCACTCTATTAAAACACAAAATTAGAATATTTTCATTATAAAACTAGATTTTGCAGGTGCTGCTTAAACTACTAAATTATTTCATTATATAATTTGTAAACAACAGTTCTTTCTCATCAATAGATGGGTATTCTTTTATCTATGTTAATTCTGCTCATATACATTTTATATTTCCCTCTCATCAATGAAGCATAGGTATTTGTATCTAAAGTTGTCATTTTAAAATCTAAGTAATTAAGTAGATTACATGGTTTATACTTTACAGTGTTTAGCCAGTTCATTCTATTATTTTAAAAAGCCACAGTATTAATTTTTCCTATAGCCTATAAATGATGCAGGGGAAAAAAAATCAAATGAATTCTTTTGTTTCTGCAAAATACTTTGACACTCATCATTAAAAATAATACTTGATAACTCTCAGAATTTCCTTTCTCTTTATAATCAGTCCTGTATTTATGGAATAACTGCACCTTTTACAAAATTATCTCCTTTCATTTTTGACATATGTGCAAGAGTTTCTTTTTTTTTTTTTTGGTGAGGAAGATTGGCCCTGAGCTAACATCTGTGCCAATCTTCCTCTATTTTTTGTATGTGGGATGCCACCGCAGCATGGCTTGATGAGTGGTATGTGGGTCTGCACCCAGGATCTGACCCAGTGAACCCCAGGCCGCCAAAGTGGAGTGTGCAAACTTAAACACTAAGCCACCAGGCCAGCCCCAAGAGTTTCATTTTTTTAAGATTAAAATTTCTAACTTTATATTTCCTTTTTATAAAAAAACAAGAATCTGCTTTTATTAGAATACTGTGAAAAAATATAAATGCCCAAATTGAAAATTATTTTTTTACATAATGTTGAGTTCTTAGAATTTGTATGAAAAGCAAGGGGTACCCTGACTAGGGCATGCGAGATTGGGATGGAGAACAGTGAAGGAGGCTTAGGAATAAAAGAGCTGGTGAGAAGTAGGAGGGGAGTTATTTAGGAGAGACTGCACGGCCTCAGTCAGAAACAAGCTGCAGAAGTAGCAGAAACAGCCCAGCTGTGAGGAGGGAAGGCTGTGGCTGGGGCCTGGTGAATGTTAGCTGCGTGACAGCCAGGAGGATGTTGGGACCATTTTCCCTCAGTTTCACAAAGCTTTACTCCTCATGGTTACACCAAGTGCTGAGACGAAGTTAACAAACTACAATGTCAGCAATCAGCTATGCAGTAGTGGGTTCTAATTTCAACCACCTTTTGCACAAGGGCAAGGGCAGCACTGTGCCCCTCGTCCTAATCTGAGCACTCTCTTCTTTGGTCAGCAACATATTCTCTCAGCCCTCAAATAGAGACTCCTTTCTTTCCTAGCTCTGAGTCTAAGCCTAATTCTCTCCAATAATACACCATCTCAGACAGGAAAGAAATGGCAAGTACATCACAGGCCAACTCCATCATTAGGACAGAACTTTTCATTCTGGAACACCAGGCCCATCTGTCTTCTTCACAAGGCCCAGTCTCTCCCCATCTTCCACAGGGTCTAACAACTCATCCTCACAGCCAATATGCATTTTTGTCATCTATTATTTTTTGACAAAATCCTAGCTCTAGGATTCCAGCTCTGATTTGCTTTTTGATGATCCTAAAAGTCAGTGTTCTTGGTTTGACATTCCTAAATATCCAGTGAGTGCTTTTATTGTTTTGTGGGGTTTTTTTGGATGAAGATTGGCCCTGAGCTAACATCCGTTGCCAATCTTCCTTCTTTTCCTCCCCAAAGCCCCAGCACATAGTTGTATATCCTAGTTATAAATCCTTCTAGTTCTTCTATGTGGGATGCCACCACAGTATGACTTGATGAGCGGTGTGTAGGTCCACACCCAGGATCCAAATGGGCTAACCCTGGACCCTGGAAGCAGAGCGCATAAATTTAACCACTCAGCCCCCAAGCTAGCCCCTCAAATTGTTTTGAATGTATCTTCCCTGTTTTAAAGTTCTTAAGACTTCTTCTAAAGAAAAGATTTAAAAAAAAGATTTTTACATGGATCCTCCTGGGTTTTGGTTTTTAAGCTATTTTGGAAATTTTCAAACAAATATAAAAACAGAAAGAGCATGTGAGGACTCCCTGGGTAAACATTACCTTGCTTCTGCAATTACCAATTCACAGCCAGGCTTGTTTCATCAATGCCTGCCACATTATCACCCAGATTATTCTGAAGTCAATCCCTGTCATTACATTGTCTATTTGTAAATATTTCAGTACATACATGTAAAAGAAAAGGATGCTTTTGTGCATTTTCTAAAACCACATTTTTCCCAATAAGTTAGTGTTCTTTATGCTTTCACCCAAAAAATAAACGAAATTATCATGTTCCCAAAGGAGCAGGGAATACTATACTAGAGAACAGACTTTGGAAATTCTGTAAAGTAGAATTTATACTTATTTCATAGGAGTGTTAAATGAGAGGATGATAAGAATTATTTAGCTTGTTTAATAGCTTATGTGTCCAATCAGTGGGATCTATTATTATTATTGCACTAAAATTAACCATTAATATAATTTTCATTATAACATTGTATCATTATTTTTACTCTTATTTGAAGTCTCCTTAGTGAAGAAAACTGGCCACAACTATTAATTAAACATTCTATTTTTGCCTGTGTAAATCAAAGCAAAATTATGTATTCAGCAGAGCTAAAGTTTGATAAATGCCATTCTTCCCCATCCACTTCACCTCTATTGACCATAGTTAAGTGGATCATCATGGCAAACAAGTGGCCATCATGGCAAACAAGTTAGAGTGATCAGAAAGGAACTTCAGATAATTGTGTAATATTTCATCAACATCAATAAAACTATTGAATCTACTAAAAATAGTTAAGAATGCTTTTGTCTTTATATAACTCTTCTGTACTTACCATTTTCTGCTGCCTGTTTAATTCCAGGTTCATCCTCCTGTGAATCTGGTGAAAGTCCAACAATATCAAACCTGGAAAATAAGGCAAAATCTTAAAAGAATCATTCGATTCTAAGCATATCTACTCTTGTTAAGTCTATTTTACTAAACTCATGGTAGTCTGGATAAAAGGGCTAATCACAGATACTCTCTAGAACATGAAGCCCAAATTAAAATGTCTCCAGAGGCCAAACAATTAACTTAAATGCATGAATCTGACATTCTATAAGTTCCTTTCACCCCAACTAGATAGAGATTCTAATGTTAAAAAGTCACAGTGCCACATAATTTTAGGGTAAGAACATCTAAGAAATTACTTAGTCCAATCTTACACCCAAGCAGGAATCTCAACCCACACTCGTAAGAAGTTTGTAATAAATTTGAGCTACTCACTTCCCCTTCTATTGTATCATAAGTCAATCCAATGGAATAGAGTCACTTTATCATGTCACTCCTGGATGCACTACCTCATACCTATTGAACATAGGTATTTATGCTGATCTCTATCCATATTCTGTAAAACTTTTTCATCACACATCGTAGATACTTCAAACCAGAGACCAAGGGAAGCCTTCTTTTGAACCTTTCTATTTCTCTATCAGGTTATATTCTTTCATCATGGTCTCTAGCAACATTAGGTAGAAATACCGGTCCTGGATGGGAATTTTGCCAGAGAGGAAAGATGAAAGAACTAAACGCAAGGCAGGCAGGAACTTGTAAATGTTGCCAAGGAATCTAAAGTAGATTAAAAAACAGAGTGCAGGGGTGGGTTAGAGATGGGTGGGAACAAGTAGAGAAGATGACAGTGGACTAGAAGGCTTGATGCGGTCTAAGAACAAACTGGAAAGGGGGAAGCAAACTCAAAGGATGAACAATTAAGCTTAATAGTCAGGTCTGAATTAAGAGACTTCAGAAATGGGATAGTTCCAGATAACAAGGCCCAAGGAATGACTGTGAATGACTAAAGTGGAGAGAAGAAAATGTCACTGGCAAAGAGAAGAGTCAAGGAAGTAAAAGTCAGTCAAGGATATGAACGAGCCATTTACATTGGACTCTGTAGTCACCTAGTAGATAAAATGGTGGCAGAGCTGAAGTGAAAAGGAAAATATGCATCAGGTGTCAAAGTCGTCATTTTTGAAAAGATGTGATGGCAGAAGCCACAGAGAGCAGCAGGAAGAAACCACAGTCTGGAAGTGGCTCAGAGGAACAAAGATCTGACTCTACCCACTGACTATAAAGCATATAGGGAATATGAAAATATCTTGAGAGGCTGAAGACGAAACGGTTTCCTTAAAAACTCATCAGCTCTCCAGGAAGAATAAAGAGGCTATGGCTCGAGTGTATGCCATGCGGGGTCATACAAATGTCTGGTTACTGAAATCAACAAAGGTTTATCGAGCTGTAAGAGATGTTTTCCACAGTATTTCTATTCACCCATTCTCTCCGTTTCTCTACCTATTGGTGCCACTCCTTAAGTTTACCCTGAGTCTAAAGTATAAAAACTTAAGTAATTAAAGGTTAAATTCAAAGTTAATTATGTAACTTTGCAACTTAAAAACAGCTAATTAAAAATTGCTATATGCAAAAGAACTTCTGATAAAAAAACAATTAAGAATAAATAAAAAGTTCTTATTGAATACGTAAGTTCTTACTTACCAAGAAGGCATAGCCATGTTCATATTTAATGTTACAGGCATAACTGGTCTACATGGGAAAGAAAAAAAAAGCAAAATAAGAATAATATAACAAAGCATAAAATCTGATAAATTCCATCAATTAGATAGATAATTACTTGAGGCTTACACAAAACTGTATGCTACAATTTTAAGATATGAGCTGTTTCACTGCATCCACACCTGTTCAATTCTGATCTGCACACTCTTCAAATGCGTTCTGAAGACAGCAGCAGCTGGAAAGGACTAAGCTTAGCAAATAAAAAACATTTTCCTTTCTCAACACCCTTACTTAATATTTTCAAACTAGACATGAGGAAGAAAACCAGTAACTAAAATAGTTGGAAATGTATAAAATATGAGACTCTGGCTAATGGACTAAGGATATGAGCAATTTATTGCACAGATACTATAGCATCAATTCCCATATGCTCAGATTACATTTTTTCTTATTTTCTAATTCTTAGCTACGACATGCTAGTTTAGGAGACCTCTAAAAAAATAAGGGACATATAAGTTTTGCCTAAATGTTTATTACACCCAATTCAGGTCTGTGATGAAAAATTTCCTGAACAACCTGAATACAGTCGGTACAAAAGGAAAAAAAACCACTATAACTACATTTCACCACTATACTCCTGATCACAAAACAAGTCTTCCTTAGCAGTTACAAAATCTTATCAAAATTTCTTTGGGAACATAAACTTCCCTGGGTTGGGAAATAGCCTTATACCAAATTCTGTCTGGGGCCAATAACAATATAGTAGAAATTCCAACATAATCAAGAACTCTGTCTCTTGCATGAGTCAGAATAATAGAGGAAATAGCAACCCTAGCCATAGTATTCAGTGGTAACCTACAGAGGTAAGATAAACCCTCTATTTCAAGATAAAAAGAGGAAGGAATGTTTTCTTACTTAATGTCAGCTATTTTTCCTCTTTCCATTCCCTCTCTCATCTTTATAAACTCTACAGCTACTATTACTTCTGAGGACGAATTACTAATCCACTAGCATGTATCTAATCCCATTTGGCTTCTCCATGGCTATTGCTTCTCAGCAACCTTTTGGCCTAAAACTGGCCAATCTTATTAATTTCTTCAGTTTGCTCAAAACTTACTAGTTTCTTTTTGACATCCACAAACATTTTCAGAATTTGAAACCACATCTATCAGACTCCAAAGTCTGTGTTCTTTCCACAGTACAACACCTTGCCTCCAATCAATAAAATTTAGGAGTGTTTTCAACATAGTAAACATTTCTCACAAACCTGACAGGTCAATCCCCTTCAGAGATACTTCTTGGATATCCTTAGAACTTAACAGATGTTTGTATATCTAAAAGAATTTTTTTGGCTGTGAGTTCAACTGACCTCCAAGAGAGTATTATTTTAAATTTCTCAACAAAAAAAAGAAAATTCAATGTAATCAAGACATCGTTTTAGTTTTAAAGAATTTACTAATCTTTATTTTTAAACTGAATATTAAAAGATAAAAATAAATTATATTCAAATACTTTTCTGGAAAAGTAAAGCTATCATAATTGTTACTCTCCAGATTCTGAATCACCAGCCTAAACATTAAAAATACTTACGCATGTGGGCAGATATATTTGATATGTGAACTTCTGATACCTGCAAAGGCTTCTGCCCATCCGTGCCTGGTAGAGAAATTATTTGAACAATGCCATTAGATATTGTTTCAAATCCCAATAAATTAGTAAAGGAAAAATACTTAAAAAAATTTGTGAAGATAATGTTAACTCCTTAAAATATCTTAAAAGTGCAGATCATCAATGCTTATACCACCACCAACCTAGAAATAACCCAAAGGCTATTATTTAAGCTTTACCTATAGATAAAGATGACCTCTCGTAGAGAGACATGTGTTTTCTTTCATATTATTTCCACAGAACTTTATAATTTACAAAATATAAACATATATTTTTCTCTCTTTATAATCTCACAACAGTGTGTCTAACAAAGTAAGCAAGAAAGACAATATAATTCACATTTTATATGAAGAAAAAAGCCTCAGAGGAGTAAAGTAAATCAGTTGTGTGGCATCTCTTCGTGCTTACTATACTATTAAATTAACAACTTTAGGGGCTGGACTGGTAGCATGGTGGTTAAGTTCATGTGCTCCACTTTGGCAGCCCAGGGTTCGCAGGTTTAGCTCCTGGGTGCAGACCTATACACAGCTCATCAAGCCATGCTGTGGTGGAGTCCCACATACAAAACAGAGAAAGGCTGGCACAGACGTTAGCTCAGGGAAATCTTCCTCAAGCAAAAAGAAGATTGGCAACATGTTAGCTCAGGGCCACTCTTCCTCACCAAACCCCCACCCCCAAAAACAAAAAACAACCAAAAACCAACTTTAATTAACATTCTTTCCTTTTGTGTCTATGTACATATCTATGTTCAAAATAGAATATGAGAAAAACTAAAAACATGTAAATCATCATAATCCTTCTAGCCAGAAATAAACAGTTAACCTTTTGATGTATTTCCTTCCAATTTTTTCCATGCACACCACTTAAGAAATAGATACAGGAGGGGGAGACAGGAGGATGAAGACACCACCACTGATGTTCCCAGGTGGTGGAGTGAGCTGGTATTAACTATCTATGAGCCTCAGACCTTCCTGAAAAATAAATTAGGAGTTCTCGTCAAGATGGCGCTGTGAGCAGACGTTGAACTCGCTTCCTCCCACAAACACAAGCAGGTTACAACAATTTTAGGAAGAATCACCCTGGATTGAAAACTGAAAACTGGATAAAAAGAACCCCCACAACAAGGGACAGTCCTGACGAAAGCAGAAGAGGCAGTAACTCAGGCCAGAGAGGAAAAAAGCCACCTTTGGGAGCAGCGGAGCTTCTCAGCTGGCCAGGTGGGAACCAACCTAAGGATATCCAGATAGCATCTCAAGACGCCTAAGAGTCTCATACTACTATACATCGGAAGGCGGATGGACTTCCCCCCGGGAGGAGGTGGAAATAGGTGAAAACTCTCCGACCCCCGACCCCCAGACAGCCTAGTTCCTGCAGGAGGCTCTCTTCCAGTGGACTCCCCCACAGCATCACCACACACCAAGGGCGGGAGTGTGCACTCACCAGCGGAGTGATGGTGGAAACAGGTGACAAGAGCCCTACTCAAGCCCTCCACGATTACACTTAAGCCCAGGGGGAATCCCCAGGGTCCCACACCCACCGGCAGGGAAGGCCTCTGCTCACCATTAGCAGGGAGGCCCCGCCCAAAATCCAGAACAAAGGGAAGCTCCCGGCGGGTGGATTCCCCGGCACAGCATCAGACCGCAAGCTGCTGCTGGGCCCACGGTCTCTGGCACACGGGTCGGTGCAGGGGATGTCCGGACTTCCTGTGGACGTGCTTGGGGACAGGGTTGGAGGTCAGCACCTGGCTCTGCGGCCCAGTGGGAGGCTCCAGGGTCCTGCACCTCCCCAGCAGGGAAAGCTTCTGCTCGCCATTAGCAAGGAGGCCACGCCCAGAATCCAGAACAAAGGGTAGCTCCCGGTGGGCGGATTCCCTGGCATGGCACCAGACCACAAGCTGCTGCTGGGCCCACAGTCTCTGGCGCACGGGTCAGTGCAGGGGGCACCTGGGCTTCCCGTGGACATGCTTGGGGACACGGTTGGAGCTCCAGGGCCCAGCTCTGTGGCCCGGGGGGAGGCTCCGGGGTCCCGCAGCTCCCCGGCAGGGAAAGCCTCTGCTCGTCATTAGCAGGGAGGCCACGCCCAGAATCCAGGACAAAGGGAAGCTCCCAGGGGGCAGATTCCCCGGCACGGCACCAGACCACCAGCTGCTGCTGGGCCCATGGTCTCTGGCACACGGGTCAGTGCAGGGGGCACCTGGACTTCCTGTGGACATGCTTGGGGACAGGGTTGGAGCTCCAGCACCCGGCTCTGCAGCTCAGGGGGATGCTCCGGGGTCCTGCACCCCCCCTAGCAGGGAGGCCCTGCCCAGCATTCGGAACATCAGGAAGCTCCCTAGAGCAGAATTCCCCACAAGGCAGCAGCTTACAAGCCACCGCCAGGCCCACGGACTCTGGCCATGTCCCAGACGAGGCAAGGGGCTCCCAGAGATCCCGTAAGAGTGGAGTGGGGCAGAGCGGAGCTCCGGTGAAACAGCTATGTAGCCCAGGGTGGAACTCCAGGTTCCTGCAGCAGCCTCAGAGAAAGCCTCTGCACAGCACTAGTGGAGAGGTCTCGACTGGCAATCGCAAGGCAGGAAGGCCTTGGGGCAAAAGTAGCACAGCTAGGTGAGCTAACAACAGACTGCAGAAGATACCCATAGCTCTGCTGGGACCTATAGTGGACAAGTGTGATCTTGTGGGCTCTGTTAGGGATAAAGTGGCGATTAGAGGTGATCCTACTCCTGGCTGATGGGAAAGCCCACAACACCGCTGCAGACCACAAGGAGGGAGCGGGTCTAAGTGGGCTGCAACAGTAGGCATCAGCAGCCTGAGGCCCCCTTGTGATTGCCCCCACAACCAACGAGGGACCCCACAGGACCACTGTGACTACAAGGAGGGGTCCAGGTCCAGTCAGTAAGAGCTGACAGGACTCCTGGTTGGTGCAGTCTAAACAGCTACTCCCCACCCAACACCAGTTGCAACAAGTGGAAGCAGCGACTAAACTCTATCTCTATGCGGAGGCACAAATCCACGCCATCAAGCAGTATGAAAAAATATATTAAATCTCCAGAACAGAAGGAAAATGATAAGTACCCAGAAAACAATCCCAAAGACAATGAAATCTATAACCTAAATGACGATGATTTCAAAACTGCCATTATTAAAAAACTCAACGAGTTAAAAGAGAATTCAGATAGACAACTCAATGAGTTCAGGAGCTATGTCACAAAAGAGCTTGACACTATAAAGAAGAACCAATTAGAAATACTGGAGATGAAGAACACAATGGAGGAGATTAAGAAAAATCTGGACTCTCTGAACAGTAGGGTCGATAATATGGAGGACAGAATTAGCAATCTGGAGGATAGGAATATAGAAATGCTGCAGATAGAGGAGGAGAGAGAACTAAGACTAAAAAGAAATGAAGAAACTCTCCGAGAATTATCCGACTCAATTAGACGCAACATAAGGATTATAGGTATACCAGAGAGAGAAGAGAAGGAGAAGGGGGCAGAAGGCCTGTTCAAAGAAATAATAGCTGAGAACTTTCCAAACTTGGGAAGAGAGATGGAACTTCATGTGACAGAAGCCAATAGATCTCCAAACTTTATTAATGCAAGAAGACCAACCCCAAGGCATATAGTAGTGAAACTAGCAAAAGTCAACGACAAAGAGAAAATACTAATGGCAGCCAGGCAGAAGAAAATAACTTACAAAGGAAACCCCATAAGGCTATCAGCAGATTTCTCAGGAGAGACCTTACAGGCTAGAAGAAATTGGAATGAAATATTCAAAACTCTGAAGGACAAAAACCTGCAGCCAAGAATACTCTATCCTTCAAATATGATGGAGAAATAAAAACTTTCCCAGATAAACAAAAGTTAAGGGAGTTCATCGCCACAAAACCTCCTCTTCAAGAAATGCTCAGGAAGAACCTCATTCCTGAAAAATCAGAAAAAGGAAAGGAGTTACAAAATCCAGAACAAAGGAGATAAGCAGAAGGACAATAACACAAAGTAACAGCTCTCCATCAGGACAAAATGCAAAACAACAGGAAAACAACTGATAAAATGGCAACAGTAGGCCCACACGTTTCAATAATCACTCTAAACGTGAATGGATTGAACTCTCCAATCAAAAGGCACAGAGTGGCAGGATGGATCAAAGAACAAGATCCAACAATATGCTGGCTCCAGGAAATACACCTCAGCCCCAAAGACAAACACAGACTCAAAGTGAAGGGATGGAGGACAATACGCCAAGCTAATAATGAACAAAAGAAAGCAGGTGTTGCCATACTTATATCAGACAAAGTAGACTTCAAAGCAAAACAGATAAAGAAAGACAAAGGGGGCAGTATATAATGATAAAAGGGACGCTCCACCAAGATGACATAACACTTATAAATATATACACACCTAACACAGGAGCACCAAAATTCATAAAGGAACTATTAACAAAACTAAAAGGAGACATCAACAGCAATACAATAATAGTAGGGTACCTCAACACCCCATTAACATCAATAGACAGATCACCCAGACAGAAAATCAACAAGGAAATTACAGAATTAAATGAAAAATTAGATGAGATGGACCTAACAGATATATATAGGACACTTCATCCAAAAACAGCAGGTTACACATTCTTCTCAAACGCTCATGGAACATTCTCAAGGAGAGACCATATCTTGGGAAACAAAGCAAGCATCAATAAGTTCAAGAGGGTTGAAATAATATCAAGCATCTTTTCTGATCATAATGCTATGAAACTAGAAATCGACTACAAGAATAAAGCTGGGAAAGGGCCAAAAATGTGGAGACTAAACAACATGCTGGTGAACAAACAATGGATTATTGAAGAAATTAAAGAAGAAATCAAACATTATCTGGAGACAAATGAAAATGAAAACACACTGTACCAAATGATTTGGTACGCAGCAAAGGCAGTCCTAAGAGGGAAATTCATTGCAATACAGGCTCACCTCAATAAGCAAGAAAAATCTTACATAAACAACCTCAAACGAAACCTAACGGAATTAGAAAAAGAAGAACAAACAAAGCCCAAAGTCAGTAGAAGGAGGGAAATAATAAAAATTAGAGCAGAAATAAATGATATTGAGTCAAAAAAGACAGTAGAAAGGATCAATGAAACAAAGAGTTGGTTCTTCGAAAAAATTAACAAAATCGACAAATCCTTAGCCAGACTCACTAAAAAAAAAAGAGAGAAGTCTCAAATAAATAAAATTAGAAATGAGAGAGGAGAAATCACAACAGATTCCTAAGAAATACAAAGGATCATAAGAGAATACTATGAAAAACTATATGCCAACAAATTGAACAACCTAGAAGAAATGGATAAATTCCTAGACTCATACAACCTACCCAAACTGAATCAGGGAGAAATAGAGAGCCTGAATAGACCAATCACAAGTAAAGAAATAGAAACAGTAATCAAAAACCTCCCCAAAAATAAGAGTCCAGGACCAGGCAGCTTCTCTGGAGAATTCTAGCAAACATTCAAGAAGATTTAATACCTATCCTTCTCAAACTATTCCAGAAAATAGAGGAAGATGGAGCACTCCCTAATACATTCTATGAAGCCAACATCACTCTGATCCCCAAACCTGACAAGGACAACACAAAGAAGGAAAACTACAGGCCAATATCATTGATGAACATAGATGGAAAAATCCACAACAAAATTTTGGCAAACCAAATACAGCAATATATCAAAAAGATTATACACCATGATCAAGTGGGATTTATACCAGGGACACAAGGATGGTTCAACATCTGCAAGTCAATCAACGTGATACACTACATTAACAAAATGAGAAACAAAAACCACATGATCATCTCAATAGATGCAGAGAAAGCATTCCACAAGATCCAACACCCATTTATGATAAAAACCCTCAATAAAATAGGTATAGAAGGAAAGTACCTCAACATAATAAAGGCTATATAACAAACCCACAGCCAACATCATACTCAATGGACAAAAACTGAAACCCATCCCTCTCAGAACAGGAACAAGACAAGGGTGCCCACTTTCACCATTCTTATTCAACACAGTACTGGAGGTTTTGGCCAGAGCAATTCAGCAGGAAAAAGAAATAAAAGGAATCCAAATAGGCAACAAAGAAGTAAAACTCTTGCTGTTTGCAGACGACATGATCTTATATATAGAAAACCCCCAAGAATGCACAGAAAAACTATTAGAAACAATCAACAACTACAGCAAAGTTGCAGGGTATAAAATCAACATACATAAATCAGTAGCATTTCCATATGCTAACAATGAACTAACAGAAAAAGATCTCAAGAACTCAATCCCATTCACGATCACAACAAAAAGAATAAAATACCTTGGGATAAATTTAACCAAGGAAGTGAAAGATCTATACAACGAAAACTACAAGACCTTCTTGAAAGAAATCGATGACGACATAAAGAGATGGAAACACATTCCATGCACATGGATTGGAAGAATAAACATAGTTAAAATGTCCATTCTACCTAAAGCAATCTACATATTCAATGCTATCCCAATCAGAATTCCAATGTCATTCTTTACAGAAATTGAACAAAGAATCCTAAAATTCATATGGGGCCAAAAGACCCCGAATTGCT
This sequence comes from Equus quagga, assembly GCF_021613505.1. Classification (NCBI taxonomy): domain Eukaryota; kingdom Metazoa; phylum Chordata; class Mammalia; order Perissodactyla; family Equidae; genus Equus; species Equus quagga. The sequence continues at coordinate 54,252,252 of NC_060282.1, forward strand.
AAAGCAATCCTGAGAAAGAAGAACAAAGCTGGAAGCATCACAATCCCTCACTTCAAAACATACTACAAAGCTACAGTAATCAAAACAGCATGGTACTGGTACAAAAACAGATGCACAGAAAAATGGAACAGAATTGAAAGCCCAGAAATAAAACCACACATCTATGGACAGCTTATCGTTGACAAAGGAGCTGAGGGCCTACAATGGAGGAAAGAAAGTCTTTTCAACAGGTGGTGCGGGGAAAACTGGACAGCCACATGTAAAAGAATGAAAATGAACCATTCTTTTTCACCATTTACTAAAATAAACTCAAAATGGATCAAAGACCTAAAGATTAGGCCTGAAACAATAAGCTTTCTAGAAGAGAATATCGGCAGTACACTCTTTGACATAAGCTTCAAAAGAATCTTTTCGGACACCATAACCCCTCACATGAGGGAAACAATAGAAAGAATAAACAAATGGGACTTCATCAGACTAAAGAGCTTCTTCAAGGCAAGGGAAAACAGGATTGAAACAAAAAAACAGCCCACTAATTGGGAAAAAATATTCACATGCTATTTATCCAACAAAGGGTTAATCTCCATAACATACAAAGAACTCACACAACTCAACAATAAAAAATCAAACAACCCAATTACAAAATGGGCAGGGGACATGAACAGACATTTCTCCAAAGAAGATATACGGATGGCCAATAGACACATGAAAAGGTGCTCATCATCACTAATCATCAGGGAAATGCAAATCAAAACTACACTAAGATATTGCCTTACACCTGTTAGAATGGCAAAAATATCCAAAACCAAGAGTGACAAATGTTGGAGAGGCTGTGGAGAAAAGGAAACCCTCATACACTGCTGGTGGAAATGCAAACTGGTGCAGCCACTATGGAAAACAGTATGGAGATTCCTCAAAAAGTTAAGAATAGAAATACCTTATGACCCAGCCATCCCACTACTGGGTATCTATCCTAAGAACCTGAAATCAGCAATTCCAAAAGTTCCATGCACCCCCTATGTTCATTGCAGCATTATTCACAATAGCCAAGTCATGGAACCAACCTAAGTGCCCAGCAACTGATGATTGGATAAAGAAGATGTGGTATATATATACAATGGAATACTACTCAGCCATAGAAAAGGACAAAGTCATCCCATTCACAACAACATGGATAGACCTTGAGGGTATTATGTTGAGTGAAATAAGCCAGACAGAGAAAGACGAACCCTGGACGACTCCACTCTTAGGTGGTAGTTAACATATGGACAAAGAGAACTGATTGGTGGTTGCGAGGGGAAAGGGAGGTGGGGGGAGGGCACTAGGGGTGAAGTGGTGTACCTACGACATGACTAATAATGATGTACAACTGTAATTTCACAAGGATGTTAACTTTCATAACCTTAATAAAAAAAAAGAGAGATACAGATTTCACAAAAATGGGATCATACTATACATATATACAGCTTCCTGCTTGTTTACCCTTGACATTATACCTGACATTTTTTACACGTTACCTCTATTAAAGGATAAAGTAAAAGTAACTTAAGACGTTTTTGGTGTAAAATAGTCTGGAAATACACGTTAAATGCTTTTCTGTTAACTATTTCTCCATTTTAATCCACTTTCCCCAAAAGTGTTAAGGATGACATACAGAAAAATTAATAACAACAGTATTAACACTAACACTTATATAATACTATGAACCAGGTATTATTCTAGGAGTTGTATATGCATACACACATGTATGTGTTTATATGTGAGTTCATGTGTGTGTGTGTCTTGTGTGTATATATGTGTGAGACTTTACTGTAAAATCTACAAAACATGCTGAAAGAATCAAAGATCTGTATAAATGGATATCCCATCTTCATGGATTGGAAAACTTAATATTCTTAAGATGGCAGTAGTCCCTAAATTGATGTACAGTCAATACAATCTCTATCAGAATCACAGCTGGCTTTGCAGAAATTAACAAACCAATTCTAAAATTCATTTGGACACTCAACAGGCCCAGAATAGTCAAAACAATTTTGAAAAAGAATATGGTTGGAGGACTCACACTTCCCAATTTCAAAAGTTACTACAAAGCAACAGTAATAAAGACAGTGTGGTACTAAAAAACATACAAATCAATGGAATAGATTTGAGAATACAGACGTGAACCCCACATTTATGGTCAATTTATTCCTGAAAAGGGTGCCAAAACAAATTATGGGGAAGGAATGGTATTTTCAACAAAAGTATCAAGGATAAGTGGATATCCACATACAACAGGATGAAGTTGGACTCCTACCTCACACCATATACAAAAATTAACTCAAAATGTACCAAAGACATAAATGTAAGAGATAAAACTATGAAGCTCCCAGAAGAAAACATGAAACTCTTTGTGACCCAGGACTTGGCAATGGTTTTCTTAGATATGACACCAAAAGCAAAAGCAACAAAGAAATTTTAATCATCAAAATTAAAAACCACTGCACTTCAAAGAATACTGAAGAAAGTGAAAAGACAACTCACAGAATGGGAGAAATATTTGCAAATCTAATAAGGGTCTAGTATCCATAATATGTAAAGAACCCTTACAACTCACAAACAAAAAAACAACCTAATTTATAAATGGGTAAAGGACTTAAAGAGACACTTCTCCAAAGATATACAAATGGCCAACAAGGTCAGGAAAAGATGCCAAACATTATTAGTCGTTAGGTAAATGCAAATAAAAACCACAATGAGACACCACTTCACACCCACCAAGATGGCTATAACCAAAAAGACAGACAATAACAAGTGTTAATGACGATGGGGAGAAATCAGAATTCTCATACACTGCTGGTAAGATGAACTTACCATAGGACCAAGCAATTCTACTCAAAGGAGTATGATCCATAATAAAAAGGAATGAAGTGCTGATATATGACATAAAATGGATGAACCTTAAAAACACTGTTAAGTAAAAGAAGCCAGTTACAAAAGACCACATATTATATGATTCCATTTATATGAAATGTCCAGGATAGGTAAATCTATAGAGATAGAAAGTAGATTAGTGGTCACCAATGGCTGAGGACATAGAGGGTTTGGGCGTGGAGGAGGGGGTATGATAAAGAGCATAGGGTTTCTTTTTGGAGTGATAAAAATAGTTGCATGGCTTTGTCAATATACTAAGGACCACTGAATTGCATAATTCAAATGGGTGAATTGTGTGGTAGTATATAAATTATATCTCAATCACACTATTAGCAAAGAAAAGTGCCCAGTCATAAGCAAACATTAGACCTAAGCTGAGGGTCATTCTACAGTATGTACAGAAAAAGGCTGTTAAAAACATAAAAGATATGAAAGATAGACTGATAAAACTGATTCACATTGAAGATATGACAGCTAGAAGTAGCACACATTCCTGGAAAGGATCTTTGACCAGGAAGGAAACAGACATAGTTTGAGTTGGCAAAACTTGAATGACTTCTGTGGACTAGATGGTAGTGATCAATGCTGATTTCCTAATTTGGAGTGTTGTATGCCAATTATGTAGAAGTATCCTGGTGCATGGGAAATACACACTGGAGTATTTACAGGTGATGGAAGATTATGCTTGAGGTTGATCTAAGAGTTAAAAAAAAAGACTCCTAATCATTAGATAATTAGTATATACGTATACATACAGAGAGAGAGAAAGAGCTTGAGCACATACACAATTGCACAATGTGGTAAAACATTAACAATCAGGGAAGCTGGGTGACAATGACATGGGATTTCTTTGTACCAAAAGCACACAGTTATAAAAAAATTTGAGTTACAACAAAGTACATATAATTAAAAAAATTATATTTAACTAGATAAACCTCACAAACATAATGTCCAAAGGAGCTAGACACAGAAGAGGACATACCATATGATCCCATTTATATGATGAACACCAACAGACAAAACTAACCTATAGCAACAGAAGTTAGAATTATGGTTACCTCTGGCAATGGGAGAGTACTAACTGCAAAGAGAACGAGGAATACTTCTGTGGGGCTAGAAGTGTTCTCTATCTTCATCAAGTTGATAGTTACATAGGTATGTAAAAATCTATCCAGCTGAACATTTAAAATTTAAATACTATAGTATACCCCAACACAATTTTCAAAATAAAGTGATTTTTAAAAATAGCACACCTCCTTCAAAAGGATTCCTAGGCTAAGGCAATCTAAGTTAAGAACTGCATTAACAGTTGCAAACCAACTGATAAATTCTCCTCTACCTGCCAGACTCAACCACTAGTGAAGTATTCAGCTAAAGGTCACTGGACTTGGCTAAGTGTGGCCTTCTCTGGGCCTCAGTTTCCCATTTAATGAAGGGATTCCTGAAATTAAATGTAGGCCCATGAGCGTGACCCCTGGGCTACGAGCTGCTCATTGCTGACATAGACTCTACTGACTTTGAGGGTAAAGGGGACAAGACGGATGAAGTTGAGGGAGATGAGTGGGCTCCCTGAAAAAAGTCTGAAAAGATCTGGGAAAAAATTTTAAGACAGGGTTAGAGATTTCGCAGATGGAACCACCTTCTGCCATCTGCTAAGACAAGTGTGAAGGCACATGCTGTATTAAGTGACTCAAGTTCGTGTTACACATCTATGTCAGAAAACCACTTTACTGGGTTTTTCATTGCTTTTTCTGTTTCACACTTCAATTTATTATAGGCTGTTGACTTAACTGTGATATATGATTCAATATATTTATTTTTCAGTGTTAATGACTTCTAAGTTTTTTGTCTAATATTTTCAGTAGAATTAGGAATAATATTCCCAAATATGTACACAGTTAGCTTTGCAAATAGTATACGTGCATTTTAATCTGTATAATAAGCAATATTATGCAGCAAGGATAAATACCTGGTGTATGGGCTGCCAGTCCCAGATCCTGGGCGCAGACCAGACACTTACCACACTCTATGCCACAATTAGAGACCTTTTCAACAAGGTACTCTAAGTAGCATTTAAAATATAAAACCTACTTGCTACCCTGCAAAAGATAACAGTACAGCCCTGTTATAAAATGCTCTTTCCATGGTTACTGCTAATACTGATTTTATGCAAGCTGTTTCCGTTTCTATCTTTTTCAAATTCTTAAGGGTATCATTACTGTATTTTCTATTTCAGCATTTGTGCTAATAACCTCAGGGATAACTAAATAAGCCCTAAACATCATGGTATTATTTCAGCTAATTATAGCTTTGGGATTGCATAGTCACTAAAAATAACACTTATAAAATACAGTTTTCTACCTCTAAGAGTCCAAAATGGAATAGGTTCAATTATGTTCCTCAAAACATTACTACATATAATAAAAGACTTAACATGGCTGGCTTATGTGAATGTGAGACTTATTCCCTTATATTTTATAAAGTAAAGCCAGTTTTTGTTTATCGAAAAGTAAAGACTTAAGTCAATGGTGACTAGAGAAACAAAATAAAATTTAAAATTTTGTATGTTAATTTTAGAATTGATCTTAACACACTAAAACCCTGGCTATTTTCTCCATACCAAAGGGTTCTATGGACTTTTGAATACTTACAGCCTTTTGTAGCCCTCATTTACAGACACTCATACATCCAGCTAGGAATAAAGAAGCTAGGGTCCACTGTGGTAAAACCTACCAAAACTAAGTCACAAAGAAATAGAAAATCTGAACAGACCTATAACTAGTAAGGAGGTTGAATCAGTAATCAAAAATCTCCCAAAACAGAAAAGCCCCAGATCTGATGGCTTCACTGGTGAGCTCTACCAAATATCTATTTGGTAGAGTTCAATTGCAATTGTTCTCAAACTTTTCCAAAAAATTGAGAGGAAGGAACACTTCCTAACTCATTCTATGAGGCCAGCATTATCCTGATACCAAAGCCAGATAAAAACCCTACAAGAAAAGAAAACTATAGACTAATATGCCTTATGAACACTGATGCAAAAATCCTCAACAAAACACCACCAAACAGAATTCAGCAGCACATTAATAGGATTATACACCATGACCAGGTGGGATTTATTCCTGGAGTGCAAGCATGGTTCAACATAAGAAAACTGATCAACATAATACATCACATCAGTAGCATGAAGGGAAAAAACCGATATGATCATCTCAATTGATGAAGAAAAAACATTTAACAAGTTAATTCAATACCATTCAATGATAAAAAGCCTCAATAAAGGAGAAATAGAAGAAAACTACCTCAACATAATAAAAGCCATATACAAAAAAAAACACAGTGAACATCATACTCAGTGATGAAAGGCTGAAAGCTGTTCGTCTAAGATCAGGAACAAAGCAAGGATGTACATTTCACCACTCTATTCAACACAGTACTGGAAGTTCTGGCCAGAGCAATTAGGCAAGAAAAAGAAAAACAAGGCATCCAAATTGGACAGGAAGCAAAATTATCGCTATTCACAGATGATATGCTCTTATATGTAGAACAGCCTAAAGATCCACAAAAAAACCATTAGAACCAATAAATGAATTCAGCAAAATAGTAGAATACAAAGTCAACACACAAAAATCAGTTGCATGTCTATACACAATGAACAATCTGAAAAGGAAATTAAACAAGCAATTCCATTTACAAGCATCAAAAAGAACAAAATACTTAGGAATTAACTTAACCAAAGAGGTGAAAGACTTGTACAATGGAAACCACAAAACATTAGTAAAAGAAATTAAAAAAGACATAAATAAATGAATGGAAACACATCCCATGTTCATGAATTGGAAGACTCAATATTGTTAAAATGTCAACAGTACCCCATAGCAATCTACAGATTCAATACAATCCCTACCTCATGATATAGAAAAACCCACCCCAAAATTCTTACAGAATTAAGGGACCCTGAATGGCCAAAATAATCTTGAAAATAGAACAACAGTGGAAGACTCACACTTACTGATTTCCAAACTTACTACAAAACTACAGTAATCAAAAGTGTGCTATCGGCATAAAAACAGACAGACATATAGACCAATGGGATAGAGAGCCCAGAAATAAACCTCCACATATATGGTCAAATAATTTCTGACAAGGGTGCCAAGACCACTCAAGGTACAAAGGACAGTCTTTTCAACAAATGGTGCAGGGAAAACTGGATATCCACATGCAAAAGAATAAAGTTGTACCCTTACCTAACACCATATTCAAAAATTTACTCAAAATGGATCAAGAACCTAAATCTAAGACCTCAAACAATAAAAGCCTTAGAAGAAAACATAGGACAAAAACTTCACAGTGTTAGATTTGGCAATGACTTTTTGGCTATGATGCCAAAGGCACAGGTAACAAAAGAAAAAATAGGCAAACTAGACTTCATGAAAATTTTTAAAATTGGTTCATCAAAAGACACTATCCACAGAGTAAAAAGGCAATCCACAGAACAGGAGAAAATATTTGCAAATAATGGATCTGATAAGGTATTAATATCCAGAATATTCAGAGAACTCCTAAAACTCAACAACAAAAAAAACAAAACAACCCAATTCAAAAATAGGCAAAGCACTTGAACAGACATTTCTCCAAAGAAGATATAAGAATGGCCACTAAGCACGTGAAAAGATGCTCATTATGACTCATTAGGGAAATGCAAATCAACCCTACAGTGAGATACCACCTCACACCCATTAGGATGGCTACTATTAAGAAAAGAAGAAAAAATCAAGCATTGGCATGGATGTGGAGGAACTGGAACCCTGGTATAATGTTGATGGGAGTGTAAATAGTACAGATGCTGTGAAAAACAGTACGGTAGGTCCTCAAAAAATTAAAAATATAATTACCATGTGATCCAGCAATTGCACATCTTGGGTATATACTCCAAAAAATTCAAAGCAGGGTTTCAAAGAGCTATTTGTATACTCATACTCAGATTACACACAGCATTATTCACAAGAGCTAAAATGTGGAGGCAACACAAGTGTCCACTGACAGATGAACAGATAAGCAAAATGTGGTATATACATACAACGGACCATTATTCAGCCTTAAAAAGGAAGAGAATTCTACAACGGATCAACCTTGAAGACACTATGCTAAGTGAAATTAACTAGTCACGAAAAGACACTATATGATTCCACTTACATGAGGTACTTAGAGTAATCAAAATCAGAAAGTACAACAGTGGTTGCTAGGGACTGGGGAAGAGGAGAATGGGGAGTCACTGTTTCATGGTTAAAGAGTTTGAGTTTCACAAGGTGAAAAGAGTTATGGTGGTTGCATAACAATGTGATATATTTAATACCACTAAACTGTGAACAATTAAAAATGGCTAAGATGGTAAATTTTATGTAATGTTTATTTTATCACAATAAAAAAGAAACCCCACCTAGGTTTTTGCAGAAATTGGCACATTGAAGCTAAAATTCATATAGAAACTCAAGGAACCCACAAAAGCCAAAATAATCTGAAAGAGAACAAAGTTGCAGGACTCATACTTCCCAATTTCAAAACACAACAAAGCTACATTATAAAGATTGTGTGGTACCGGCATAAAGATAGACACACAGATCTATCTTAGATTAGGATGGATCAAAAGTCCAGTACATTTATGGCCAATTGATTTTTGACAAAAGTGCTAAGACAATTCAACGGAAAAGAAGAGTCTTTTCAACACATGTAGCTGGGGCAACTGAATATGCTCGTACAAAAGAATGAAACTGAACCCTTACCTCACACCATGTATAAATTTTAAGTCAAAATGGATCAAAGACCTAAATCTAAGAGCTAAACTTATAAAACATTTAGAAGAAAAAGGTGTAAATCTTCATCATCTCAAATCAGATAATGATTTCTTAGGTATAACATCAAAAGCACAAGCAACCAAAGAGAAAAGATAAATTGGAATTCACCAGGATCAAAAACTGTTGTGCTTTAACAGATACTATCAAGAAAGTGAAAAGATAACCCACAGAATGGGAGATAATATTTGCATATCATACATCTAATAAGAGTCCAGAATACATAAAGCCTTGCAAATCAACAAGAAAAAGACAAACAGTCCAATTTTAAAAATGGGCGAAGGGCTTGAAAAGATATTTCTTCAAAGATATACAAATGTGCCAATAAGTACATGAAAAGATGATCAACATCATCAGTCATTAGGAAATGCAAATAAAAACCAAATGAGATGCCACTTCACATCCAATAGGATGGCTATAATCAAAAAGACAGGTAACAACAAATATTGGTGAGAATGTAGATCAGAACCCTCAAACACTGCAGGCAGAATGTAAAATGGTACAGCCACTGCGAACAACAGTCTGGGAGTTCCTCAAGGCATTAAACACAGTTACCATCGACTCAGCAATTATCCGAGGAAACCAAAAACACCAATGTCCATGTAAAATCCTCCACACGAATGTTTAGAGTAGCATTATTCATAATAGCCAAAAAGTAGAAACAATCCAAATGCTAACCAACTGATGAATTTTATTTATTTTTTTGAGGAAGATTAGCCCTGAGCCAACATCCATGCCCATCCTCCTCCATCTTATATATGGGACGCCTACCACAGCATGGTGTGCCAAGCAGTGCCATGTCCACACCCGGGACCCGAACTGGCGAACCCTGGGCTGCCGAAGCAGAATGTGTGCACTTAACCGCTGTGCCACCGGGCCGGCCCCAAACTGATGAATTTTAAAACCGTGGTATATCCAAACAATGGAATATTATTTGGCAATAAAAGGAATAAAGTATTGAAACATGTAGATAAATCTGAAAAACATTCTGCTAAGAGAAGTAATTCAGACTCAAAAGGTTACATACTGTCTGATTCCATTTATATGAAATGTACAGAATAGGTAAATCCATAAAGACAGAAAGGAGATTAATGGTTGCCAGGGAGGGGAATGAGGAATATCTGCTAAGGGGTATGGTGTTTCTTTTTGGGATGTTGAAAATATTCTGGAATTAAGATAGTAGTGATGGTTGCACAAGTTTGTAAATATACTAAAAACTACTTAATTTTACACTTTAAAAGAGTGACTTTTATGGTATGTGACTTATATATCAATAAATATTAACAACAAAATAAATTCAAAAAACAAAAGTGGCAGGACAGAATTGAACTGTACCCCATTGTTTGCCAATCTCAGTTCTAACACACGAAATACTTAAGAACCCTTACATGAGAAAAAGGAATAGGAATCTTGGCTTCTTGTCCCAACTCTGCCTCCTTCTAGAATGTGGCCTCAGTTCATTCAGTCTAGTGGTTTTCAAAAGTATGGTCCTCTAACCAGTATCATCAGTGTCATCTGGGAACTTGTTAGAAATGCAAATTCCTGGGCCCCATTCCAGACTTACCGAATCAGAAACTCTGGTGTTGGGGCCAAACAATCAAGCCTTCTAGGTGATTTTTATGTATGCTAAAGTACGAGAATGAATGCCTTTCTAGTCCTGTTTTCCCATCTGTAACCTTAAAATTCCCCATAGTTTATAAAAATCTGACTCCAACCATATTATACAAAGTATGGCCAACTTGTTTCCAGCCTTTTTGATAATTTTCAAAGTGAATGGAAACCTCAAAATTTAATAATTCTACACAAAGCTTCAATTAAACAAAATCTAATATTCAGAAACCTCAATTAATCAGAATATATTACATTTCATTAGAAAACAGAAAAGAAAAACAAAACAGACACACACATACACAAAGCTTTATGAGTTCAAAAAGTGAATTATAAATTCACTCTATTCTACTTCTCAATTGTGCTCTTTTAGAAAAGACTCCAAAGTAAACCATATTTCCATTATGTTCACTACCCCATAATTACATGGGGTAGAACTAAAAACAAAAATTCTTTCCAGGTTTGCACAAGAAACACTACTCATCCCCATCTCCATCCCCATCCCAGTAGCACATCATTGTTAGGGAACCTCCCCTAAAAGTCCTAATCAGCATGTTACCAACTAACTGGCCAAGAGCACGATGACCCAAGACGCGTCAGATTCTTAACACCAGAACTAGGGTTGACACAAAGTCAGAGCTGGGATGGTCTACTTTTGGTTGACAAGAAACTGTGTCAGCAGAGAAATATACAGAAAAAATATGCAAATATACAGAAACATACAGAAACAAACAAAACTGAAAAACAAGGCCATGAAACACAGTGAGAACAAAATTCACATCCCCCAGGAAGCTCAGAATGTAACCCTATTTGGAAATAGGCTCTTGGCAGATGTAATTTGTTAAGAATCAAGACGAGATCGTACTGGATTAGGGTGGGCCCTAAATCTAGTACCTGGTGTCCTTTAAACACAGATAAACAACAGAAAAGGTCATGTGAAGAAAGAGGCAGAGATTGGAAGTATGCTGCCACAAGCCAAGGAATGCCAGAAGCCATCAGAAACTGGAAGAGGCAAAGAATTCTCCCTTAGAGCCTTCAGGAGCCTACGCAGCCCTTCTGACATGCTGACTTTGGACTTTCAGCCTCTTGAACTCTAAGAGTAAATTTCTGTTGCTTTAAGTCATCTAGTCTGTGCTTGTTATGGGAGCCCTAGGAAAAGAATACACCTGGCAACTGACGTTCATTATATGTCTTGCCCTGTAATTCCTCATTCATTCATTTATTCAACAAATACTCAGTGTTACTGCATATCCAGTACTGTTCAAGCCCTGAGGATATACTACCAAGTTAAACAGAAAAAAATCCCTATTCTGAGGTGATTTTTATGGTATGTGAATTATATCTCAATGAAATTTTTAAAAAAATCTTTGCCTTCATGGAGTTTATATGCTAGTGAGCTATCCTTGTATTTTTCCATAAATTCCACCTTTTGTTTGAACTGGTTGAACGGTTTTCTATTCCTTGTAATTAAATGAACCCCAAATCACAATCTATAATTCTACTAGTTCTTGATTATAGAAAAACTTGCAAATGAAACGTCACAAATTAATCTATGTTGCCAATTCAATATTTTCAACCCTCTCCTTGACCTCTCAGTAACAGATGATCCACTTAACCACTTCCATCTTTGAAACTTTCTTTCCTCAGCTTTTACAATCTCCTCAGCCTAGAAAACTCTCACAAACTGGTAATACAGACCAGTAATGCCTGGAATATATAGAGGGGAGGGGCTTACACGAAGAGGGCCAAGCTTTCCACCTAGCCTTTTCTCCCTCCCTGCTCCCCTTAATTGGAACTGAGCTTTCAGGTGTCACATGTAGCAGTAGGGGGCTAGGAGAGGGTGTTCCAAGGTAGGAAGCATAGCTGTGGGCTACAAAGGGAAAATAAGTGCAGTAGAGAAACCTGGAAGATGCCACCTTCAAGTGATCCAAGTTAGCATCAATAATGGGACAAATGGCATCACTTGTCTCCTGATGTGAGGGAATGAATAGGACATATCGCCTACATGGTATTCGTACCAAAAATGCATAAACTGAATCTACTGATGAGGAAATGTCAAACAAACCTATGCTGAGGGACTAGCCTGATTTCTTCAAAAATGTCAATGTCATCAAAGACAAAGAGGAGCTGAGAAACTGTTCCAGATTAAAAGAGACTAAAGGGATATACTGGCTAAATGCAGCGACTGGGAAGTGGATTGCAAGGGGAAAGGGATTACTATAAAGAACATTACTGGGACAACTGGCAAAGTTTGAATATGTAGTTTATTAGGTAATAATATTAAGTAAGTGCTAAATTTCCTGAATTAACAACTATTGTGTGATTTACATAAGAGGTTCTCCTTGTTCTTAGGAGATACATGCTAAAGCATTTGGAAATAAAGAACCATGATATCTGCAATCTACTTTCAAAGGGTTCAGCAAACATAGTAATATATTTGATAAACAGAGATTCGTGAATCTGGGTAAAAGGTATTGAGGAATCTGTAGTATTCTTGCAACTCTTCTCTAAATAAGAAAACATTTCAAAATAAAACCTTTTTTAAAATGCTATAAAAAATAAATATATATCTCTAGAGGGGTGGTAGGATTTCACCTGATGTTCATTCTCTTCTTGAGCATATCTGCATTCTGAATTTTTTTACAACACAAATGTAACATGTTCATAATCATAACAAAACCTATTTTTATTTTGGAAGGAAAACTGATCTCATGCAATCTAGTATGGTCTAAAATGTATTTCTTTGAATTCTAGTTTCACAGGTTATTATACATATTAGGAATAGGAACATTTTGGTGGTCAGATGTGTTTCTTTTCTGCAGAACTTTTCAGAGCTTTAAACATGCTGTGCATATGCTGTAAATCTGCAAGAAGAGAATGTGTTATATCATATTTCCTAGACACAAAGATATGAAGTACAAATGAAAAAATAGCTTTTTATGAAAAAAAATCACCACTACAACAGACACACATGTAGTAAGATGAGTACCAATCTCAGAAACATAAAAATATTGGGAAAGTCACATACTAGAATTGAGAAAATATGGAATTATACAGGGTCTCTCAATCTTACTCGGCCATCGAACACTTTTTTCATGAGGAAATCTAAAGGACCTAGACTGCAAGGCCTGAGTCACCAGACAGCACACCTTGGCTGGTTCTGCAAAACAGAATCAACAACAACAACAAAAAAGCTGCCCATTTTTATAGCAACAAATTCAATCGCTTAATTCCCATCACCCTCCAAGTTAACCTGACAAATGTACTTTAACTAGTTCTCCAAAAGTATTTTAAACATTAAATTGCCACTTGTCAGACTGGTTGGTTCTGAATTTCATCATGTATTAATGGCACCAATCTAGAGTCAGCTTTTCTTTAGTGCTATCTCTAAAAGTATTTTCAGAATTAGAGACCTTTAATTTTTTTATGCTTTTTTTTTTTTTTTTTTGGTGAGGAAGATCAGCCCTGAACTAACATCTTTTGCCAATCTTCCTTTTTTTTTCCCTCCCCAAAGCCCCAGGACATAGCC
>NC_060282.1:54266253-54315333 GCF_021613505.1 Equus quagga
CATGTCTACAGCATGTAGAAAATGTGCAGGGTCTTGACTCACGAAACAAAGAATTCCTGAAGGCAGAATTCAAATTTCAGGACTTCAGTTTATATCCCATGACTCCAGACTCACATGGCAGGATTAAGGGATGGGGAGGCCCAGCCTGGGTCAGGACACAAGCATGAAAAAGACTCATAGACTTGACTTTTTTCTTCTTTTCTTTGAGGAAGCTTAACCCTGAGCTAACATCCACTGCCAATCCTCCTTGTGTGCTGAGGAAGATTTGCCGTGAGCTAACATCTGTGCTGATCTTCCTCTATTTTATACGTGGGATGCCTGCCAAAGCGTGGCTTGAGAAGTGGTACAGAGGTTCACGCCTGGGAGCTGAGTGGGCCAGTTCACCGGAACCACAGACCACTGAAGCAGAGTGTGCACACTTAACTGCTACGCCACCGGGCCAGCCCCCATGGACTCAATTTCAAAAATGAATCTTCAGAGCTGGGTTGCGACAGGTTCCACGGCATCAATCAAGCCTCTATATCAGGTTCCTGGAAACTCAGGGGCTCTCAGATCCACCTTGGGGCCAGATGAGGAGACAGGGCTAGAATCAAAGTCATGACTAAGATCCAGAAAGATTTTCTGTCTGTTCAAATAGAACCCACAAATGTGGACACGTACAGACATTGCTACATTCATGCATTCATTCCTGCAAGAAGCATAAAGCGAGTGTCAACTAGGTACTCGGCGCCAAGGTGACAAATGCATAAAGACTGAATACAGCAAATGATAGTAAATTCCATGAAAGAAATACTCAGGGTGATATGGGAAGAGAAAACCTGAGGGCCAGGTGTGTATTCAGAAGTGCTACTTCATAGAAGGTGGTCTGGGAAGGTCTTTCAGAGCAGCTGATGGTTGAGCTGAGATTTGAACGGCAATGAGGTGCCAGGCATAGCTGCTCTGCAGGAAGAGGTAGGATAAAGGCCTGATAGAGGTTAGGACATTAGTAGAACAGACAAGTGTCTGAAGTGGTTAACGACAGAAAGAAACCGAGAGAAAAGAGGAAATGAGACAGCTATGTGGAACAAAGATTGGGAATGTGGAGGTCCTCACACACAGGAGAGACAAGACTGAAATTCTTTTGCCAAACGTTGTTTTCTTTCCTCCTCTCCCTCTTCTCCCCAGTGCCTCCCAGTACATAGCTGTCTATTCTAGTTGCAGATCCTTCTAGTTGCACTGTGTGAGACACGGCCTCAGCATGGCCTGATGAGTGGTGCCAGGTCCGCACCCAGGATCCAAATGGCTGAAACCCTGGGCCACTAAAGCAAACCACATAAACTCAGCCACTTGGCCACGGGGCCGGCCCCCTAGACTGAAACTCTAGCCCAACGCTCAGCAGCCCTGCTATCTCTTCCCTCCAGGGCAAGGGCACCTGCTGAAACGACAAGTGTTAAGCAACCCCAAAAGGACTACTAAGGACAGAGGCATCTCATGAGGAAACAGTGCACAGCTACTGAGCCTCTCCCCACTCTTCTCAGGACAAGAGCATGTTGATCAATCTTTTAGAAGCATGATCTATTGTTTCAACTGAACCCCCAAGTAGGAAGAGAACAGAGGCTGTTTGATTGTAACCTCCTAGTTAAGCATCCTTACTGTAACTCAACCAGAGACATGCACGCCACACAGTGGGATAAACCCAGATTTTAAGGCAATATTCTCATTTTTCCTGGAGACATTAGTGATGCGGATCAAATTGAAGGCATTAACACCCTCTGAAAAGTTATCTACTTTTCTTCTTTGGCTTTAGGATTATAGTGCCCTTGACACTGTCTAAATAAAGGAGAGTTGAATGTTCATTGAAGAAAGTAAATCACAAAGTGTAACCTAATCTGATGCAAGAATGGCGTGGCTTTGTCTTCTGGCTCCATTTATTTTAAGAAACACATTTATTTTAAGAAGGCTTATTGCTCCCAGAATGTGTTTTATCCCTTAACTCGTGAGAGTGTTCCTATCTGGCCTTAACAACAACAACAAAAATAACACTTTGGAGCAAAGTTGCAGCATAATAGCCCCACAGTGGAGGCCAAGATGGAGAAGATCTCCAGGGCCACTATGACCTTGCCCTTGAGGCTGTGGTAGATGGGGAGGAAGGTGACGCAGACACTGCAGAACACCAGCATGCTGAATGTCATGAACTTGGCTCCATTGAAGGTGTCAGGCAGGTTCTGGGCCAGGTAAGGCAAGGGGAAGCTCCCCAGGGCCAGGGAGCCCAGGACACAGCAGAAGGCACTGACCGAGCCCTTGTTGCACACAATGATGATGTGACCATGTTCAGAGTGTGCCTCGATGTCAGTGACGGCAGGAGAGGTTCCTAGCCACAGTCCATAGAGACTCAGTTGGATAAAGGAGCAGATGGGAAGATGAAGTTAGCTTCCCTGACACCAACCACTGCCCCATCCTTCTCCCTGGTGCAGTGAACTTGAAGGCCACAACCACAGTAATAGCTTTGGCCAAGATAGTAGAAACAGCCACAGTAAAAACAATTCGAAATGCGACTTGGTAAAGAACGCAGGGGGCTGTGTTGGGATGGCCGATGAAGAGCAAGGAGCAGAGGAAGCACAGGGCAAGGGAGATGAGCAGGAGGTAGCTGAGAGTTCTGTTATTGGCCTTGACTATAGGGGTGTATCAATGCTTCACAAAGACCCCCAGCACCACAGCTGTGAGGACAGAGCAGCACAGAGCCATGCAGGCCAGAGCCATCCCCAAGGAGTCCTTGTTAGCCAGAAAGGTCACAGCTTTTTGTAGGCAGCCATCTCGCTCTTTGTTGGTATACTGATGATCTGGACACTTACATGCTGATCCATGTCTGGGGAGAAATGCAAAGTACCATCAGCTCAGGTTCAGTAATTCTGTCTTATTCACAGGTCCCCAAAGAAGGGCATTGGATAAGTTTAGCCAAATTGTCCTCCTTTGTTGCTCTAGACACCAAATAATGAATGCTCTGCAGGGAATGACTCCCAGTTGATAACTGCCCATCTTCTTTATGGGTAATTAAACAGCCATTATTCTTCCCAATAGTTATCCTGCATATTTGTGAGAGCACTTTTTTTCCTCACAAGAAAGCGGCAAGACCTATCTCACTGAGTTATACCCTATAAGCTATGGCCTGGGGTTATTCACTCAACAGCAAGCACTTATTGGGAAACTGCCATGAGCCAGATAATTTGCTAAGCTCCAGGGAAATAGAGATGACCAAGTCATAGACCTCACTCCTGGGGACTTTCAAAATGACACCCTCTCCGCCATCTAAAATGGTCTCCAATATGTTTCACCTTGATTTCACTTCTGCTACTTCCGTTAATTCTAGTCACTCCTGTCCTATGATATGACAATAACCTCCTACTCCGGTTCCCTGCCCCAGTCCAGCATCATGAGTGAAATTATATAAATGGGATCATGTTTATCACCCACAAAGACCAAAAATAAAGACCAAAATGATACTATATCACCTTGGTCTTGCCTACCTCTACTACCTCTGCTCTGCTTTTTAACATTCTCAAACCTTCATGCAGTTCTCAAACACTTCCACACCCACTCACCCCTGGACGTGTTAATACATGCTTTTTCCTTCTGTCTGAGGCATCCATCATTCCTTGCTTTCTCCAGGTCACAAACACTCACTTTTCCTTACAGACTTAGCCTGAGCCACCTCACCTGTGAATCACAACCTCACCATGATGAGGTATTTACCTATAGGCTTTTCCAGCATCCTGTACCTTCCTCCATAACTGAACATGTCATGCTTTAATGGAATGTCTGGTTATCTGCCACTTTATACCATTAGATGATGTTTGTTCAATGGAAGTGTAGTTTGTAAAAAATAGGATTTAGAAAATGTATATATGAGAAAGAGAGACTATTTCCGGTTCTCGGTATAAAACCAATGTTCAAAGTTTTCTAATTCTGTGTGTATACAAACATGCATACTTATATAATGTGTACGTACGTGTATTATGTATGTATATGCACATGTTTGTATACACACATGCACACATGTATCTACAATTTCACCTTCAATAAGGCAATTTCCATTTTGTTGTCAACTCTAAGTAACTCTGTGTTTCAAGCTGTTATGTCCGTTTTGTTTTGTTTTTTCCCCAAACTTTCTGGTTAGACCTCCAGGCACTTTTTAATTAGATAATCATTGTGTTTTTCATTCATTGTTGTGCTTTCATTTTCTCTTTTTAATAAACATATTTTTTGAAGCATGACATACAATCAGAATAGAGCTCAAATCGTATGTTTACAGACTAAGAAATTATCAAAAAGTGTACATGTGTGTTAACACCACACACGCCAAGAAATACAACATAACCGCTTCTATTTATAATCGATTATATAGCATATATAATAGATAACTGCAGTTATTGAGATCATTATTTCTCCTTTTTCAGGGGCTAGTGTACTGAATTACATTACATAAACAAAATTGGGTCATGACATGGCTTTCTTATAAAATATAGCTGAATTTGGAATGCTAATTTCTCTAGGATATATGAATTTAGTTCAAGATAAAGAGTGGCCTGTAAATTTCCTTTCCTGTAACGAGCTTGTTAAGATCTACAGAATTTAAGCTATTCTCACAAAACGAATCAAAAAGTTTCCCCATTTTCCCTATTCTCTGGAGGAGCTGGAGTAAGTGTCTGTTCTTTCTTTCTTGAATGTTTGGTAGAATTTACCAGCGAAGCTGTTAGCCACAGGAAAATTTTGTGGGAGTGTTTTAAACTATGGATTTGATTTCTTTAATACATATGGGGCTACTCAGATTTTTCACTTCTTCTTGAGACAGTTTTGGTAAGTTTTATTTTCATGGTAATTTGTGAAGTTTATCTAAATTTTTTGAAAGTATTGACATGATGTTATTTACAATAGCACAAATGAGGGTTTCTTAGCCCATGTCAGGGCTGCGGGATTTGGGGGCTGTTGAGTCAGGCAAGGTCTGGCCTGAATCTCCCGGGGGCAGAAGGCCAGTTCAACTCACACGTCCCCACAGCTTCAGGCACCTGGATGGTGGACAGGGAGTTTGTATCTCATTGTAGGAGGAGAGGCTAAATGTGTTCCTGTCCTCTGCTCTCCACTCACACCAGCTCAGAGTACCTTGTGCCTGGGCAGGTTGGCTGACATGTGACAGCTCATGTAAATTCATCAAGGCCTGGTGTATTTTTGGAATTTTATTTCTTTTCTTTCTTTTTTTTTTTTTTAAAGATTTTATTATTTCCTTTTTCTCCCCAAAGCCCCCCGGTACATAGTTGTATATTCTTCGTTGTCGGTTCTTCTAGTTGTGGCATGTGGGACGCTGCCTCAGCATGGTCTGATGAGCACTGCCATGTCCGCGCCCAGGATTCGAACCAACGAAACACTGGGCTGCCTGCAGCAGAGCGCGCGAACTTAACCACTCAGCCACGGGGCCAGCCCCTTTATTTCTTTTTTTTAATTACATTTTTTTTTTTTTAAGATTGGCACCTGAGCTAACAACTGTTGCCAATCTTCTTTTTTTTTCTTCTCCCCAAAGCCCCCCAGTACATAGTTGTATATTCTATTTGTGAGTACCTCTGGCTGTGCTATGTGGGACACCGCCTCAGTATGACCTGATGAACGGTGCCATCTCTGCACCCAGGATCTGAACTGGCGAAATCCTGGGTCGCTGAAGCAGAGCGCGTGAACTTAACCACTCGGCCATGGGGCCAGCCCCAAGGAATTTTATTTCTTAAACATTCTCTTGAAACTATGTAGCAACTGTTGTATAATTTTCTCTCTTTATTTTATATTTGAGTCAGTTTTGATAATTACATTTTCATTTTTTAAAATTTACAATGCTGTGTCTCTTAGATTCTGAAGCATTTCCAGTCCTTTCAGTCCTTCATGCTTTTCCCAAATGTTCCTGCCTTTTGATGATTCCTCGTCAGGAAGCTCTGAAGTTCCTCTTAGCTTGCCGATTATTGATGGTGGCGGAGACACAAGTTTGATGAGGCAGAAGCTTAGGCAATTTGATTGCCAGCCTTCTGCTGCACCACTCTCAACCCACAGATGTCATGCTTCTCTGCTTACCCCCTAACCTTAAGTCAGAATTCCTCTTCCTCCCCAGGGCTGTCTCCAATCTCATGTTAATATTGTTACTGTTCTATGAAGCATTTAATGATGTGTTCATATGAACAAGCATTTGGTTCTTGAATCAAAGAATCATTTCCAAAACCTACTTTGAATGTGACCTGCTTTTCCATTCATTATACTTTCCTTTGTAAACTGAATAATTTTTCTCCACATGTGTGTAATTCATTAACGTCTTTGCAGAGCGTAAGTTAGGTGATTTGCTTTCGCTGTAAATTCTAAGGCTTCAGGAGAGCCAGCTGTTGACACAGATAGAATGAGTTGACTGGGCATTCACCCTTAATTAAGTCACTGTATTGGATTTGATGATAATCCTGGTTTGAGTCTTTTCCCAAGGATCCCTAGCCCTCCATGCAGGTTTCACTACAAGAACTACCAGTATGATCTGGCCTTGGTTTTTGCCATTGAGGAAATTAACAGAAACTCCCATCTTTTACCCAACACGTTTCTGGGGTTTGATCTCTATGAAGCTCTGCACAGTGAATAGAGGACATTGGAGAGTTCCTTCATTTGGCTCTCAGGGGTGGACAAGGACCTCCCTAATTACACCTGTAGAAGAGAGAGCAAGTCTGTAGCAACACTTACAGGAACACAACAGTCAATTTCTGCCCAGATTGGAAGACTGCTAGAACTGTACAAATTTCCACAGGTAAGGCTGGATGCTATGGGGAGCGATGAAACAATGTCTCCTTTGGTGCCATTCGCAGGTGCCTAAAAAGGATGAAAAGCAGAGACTGGGTTTATGCATCTCTCAAAGGATATAATCTCAAAGAGCAAGTGCACAGAGTGTTGACGGGGTATGCACATTTTCTTTGTTTGGCAGTCCTTGGTGCTATGATTTCACCTGCGTCCATGGATAGCAAGGTCCCAGGGACTGCCTCCTTTTACGCAGATTGAGTCCCAAGCCTGTGTCAACAAGCCATTTGTATGCATGCCATTTGCCATGATGCAAATGACTTGCATTAGAGGATGTGATGTCAGGTCTAAGGCGAAAGGATCAGAAAGGGTGTATGCCAGTCCGGCTTCAGCCAAGAACACTCTAGCGTCATGCCCTCCAAAGTCAAAGATAGGAAGAGACAGCCTCACACGACCAGAGCCCAGGGCAGCCTCAGAACCTTTCATGTGTTACGCATGCAGGGCTGCATACCAGTCATGTGTTCAGAACACCCACAAATCCTTGTGTCCCTGCCTGGGGAAGCAATAGTCATGCTGAATTCAGAAAATTCCAAATCAGTAACTCAAGATCAATGCAGAAATAAAGTTGCATTATTGGTTTCTAAAAACTGACCTCCTTTCTTCTTCCTCAGTTCTTTTAACCGTGTTAATCCCAGAGATCAATATGTTGTGATGATCCACTTCTACACCTTCAACATTCGTTTCCTCCATTATTTATGCCGTTGTGAGAACATGGGACTACGTGGGAAATTCCTCCCTTTTCTCACTCTAAAGAATAAAGAGGATACTAGCTGGAAAGAACCCCAATACTCCTCAACATCCAAAACATCTATGACTAGGACAAGAGTCACACTTAACAGACTTCTATGGCCCTGGAGCATCAGGGATTTTAGGGCAGTGAAACTATTATTCTATATGATTCTATAACGGTGGGTACATAGCATTATACCTTTGTCAAAACCCGTGTTAGAGGATAAATCTCTTTCTTTATAATTTTATCTCATCAGTCTTAAATACAAAGATTCTCAATATCAGAACTAAAGAAATTAAAAGTAGTTTCAAAAAGAAATCTCACCCCCGCCCTGACAATTATAGTCATCTCCTTACAGAGACGATGGAGAAAGGGTGCGAGACAGGACAATGGATAAGGAGGTGTAAAAAGGACTTGGATCTTTGGAAAAGGAAAGGAGATGTGGGAGATTGAGAGAGAAAGCTTTATAGGAGAGAGAAAATGAGTGATAGGTTTGGTGAGGTGATAAAGAGGAAAGAGTCAGAAATAGAACTAGTACTGAAACTGATCTGGGGTTTAAGAAGCACATGCTACATAAACCCAAGAATTTTGGTTGATGGAAAACCATGGCTTAAAACAGTGACAGATGGCTCGTGACACTCCACTGAGTTCACAGAAAAGAAAGGAATAAAGACCAAGAAATTCTAAACCAGGTCTTATTAAAAATTCTTATGATGTTTATCAGAGAACTCTTTTATCTTATAAGCAGCCAAGACGCAGGGGTTCTCAAACCTGACTGTGCACCACCATGCCCTGGGGAGCTTGTTCAAGTGGATTCCTAGCCCGGGACTCAGATTCCGATTCAGCAGGGCTGGGGTGGAGCTGGGAAATTTGCATTTTTGACAAGCTCCCAGGTGCTGCTGGTGTTGCTGGCCTAGAGGCCATACTTTGAGAACCACAGCTCACACCCTGAGTCAGACTCTCCACGAGGATTGCTTCAAGCTTTCTCCGAAAGAGTTTTAATTAATCCCTACTGAAATAGAACTTTTTTTCCAAATAATATAAGCTGCATCATGTGCATTGATCATCCATTGAACAAACGTTTACAAAGTGTGTACCACTTGCCAAAGCTCAAACTCAGCACAGAAAAGGATTCAAGACACAAAGACCCAAGAGCAGGAAGTTGACTTGAGGCAGTCCAGGGTCTAAACTGAATTCCTATGCTCTCCTTCACTCTTCACTCTTTCACTCATGTGAAAATGTCTCTACCTCTTGTCCCCCAAATGCAACGTGCAACATTACAAAGGGTTACGAATCCACCAGGGATGTAGGATTTATATCAAGTTCTGGAATGCACAATTTTACAAACAACACAGAAGATTGAAACAGTAAGTCCAAATAAAGTAAGCCTTAGAAAATGAGAATGGAATTAGATGCAGCAAAATTGAACCAGTTTCTTAGACTATGGTTTGAGATTCTAGAGAAAAGTTGCCAAGCTGAGGAAAGACGCCAGCAAGAAAACAGGCAATAGAACTGAAAACTGAAACCATGTTTACAATTGAGTTTTCTTTTATTGGTTGCTTAAAAAAACAAAAACACAGCAGCGAATGTTGAAAGTACTCCACACCTTAGAGTCTTAATTCATTCTGCAATAACTTTAGCTAATAGAACAGGATTTTCAGCCAAAGCCCAAGGCCGTCCATAGTCGGAAATGTTACTCAGCAAACAGAGTGGCCTGAACACATTATTACCAAAAGGAACAACCAGGAAACAAATGGGAATCGTGACAGTATAACAGCTGATGTTTTCCAATTTTTCCAGTTCCTCTACTAGATGTTGACATTGTATTAACAATTTAGTCTTCTCTTCTCATTTTGATTATCTCTACAACCCTGGAGAATTATTACCTCTTTGCACAGCAGGCTGTTACTTCTAGAATTCGCCCAGAGAATATACACTTAGATAGTTGTTAAACTCCTAGTAACTCAGGAAAATCCCTTCTCTCTTCAATCCAGCCATCCTCCCAAACCCGTATGCTAAATGAAAGTGCTAGGGTTTTTGTGAAAGCATTAGATTCTGAGTCTCACCTCCTCTGAAATTCCCTTTTAGTAGGTCTGAGATTTACTTTGGGATTTATATTTTCAACAAATACCTCTAAATATTTCTGATGATCAGTCCACAGAGAAGTCTTTGGCACCACTGTTAATGGAAAGGAGGAGTGTATATATTCAGCTGGTTTGACTAGGAACCATCTGCTCCATTTTGCAGCTGGAGATGAATGCCATCATAGCACTGCCTGCCCGCCCCAAAAAACTTTTACCAATACAACTGGAAACTACCTGTGTGCCTGTTAACCTGGTTTGGCTCCAAGTAATGGAAAGCCAACCTTCACACGTGAAAAAGTAAAATGCACTGGTACGTACTGATAAAGCCCAGTGCCTACAGACACGCATATGAAGTCCACATGTTAGGTTTATTAACTTACTGCGACAAAGAAGCACACCTCCCATGGGGAGGCCTGGGTGTCTCAGTAAGATGCTAGGCTGGGCTTCTTGAAGGGTCTGGCCTCCTGCCAGGTGGCTTTGTGGAGAGCTAAGACAGCAAGAGTTTCTTCTGTAAATGGTGCTGTCAAGAAATGAGGGCAATCTGATGATTGGGTATCTTGACTATTAGGTAGGAGATGAGAATAATGAAGTCAGGTAAGAGCTGTCCTGGGTTCAGAAGCAGAAGCATCCATTTCAGCCAGGAGAGTGGAACGTTTAGGAATTTGTTAGAAATATAAACTGCCAGCTCCCACCCCAGACCTATTGAATGGAAATCTCTGGGAGTGGGGCCCAGCAGTCTGCTTCAACAAGCTCTCCAGGCAGTGCTGATGCACATGAGAGTTTGAGAACTACTGTCTCAGGCCAACTTACATCATACTCTGAAAATGGGGCACAGTACACATCATAAATATCATATCAGTGGGGCCCAGTGGTGTAGTAGTTAAGTTCACACCCTCTGCTTAGGCAGCCCGGAGTTTGCAGATTTGGGTCTGGGGTGTATACCTACACACCGATCATCAAGCCGTGCTGAGGTGGCGTCCCACATGTAGAATAGAGGAAGACCGGCATAGATGTTAACTCAGCAACAATCTCCCTCAAGCAAAAAGAGGAAGATTGGCAATAGATGTTGGCTCAGGGCCAATCTTCTTCACCAAAAACTTAATTAATTAAAAATCCTTGGGGCTGGCCCCGTGGCCGAGTGGTTAAGTTCGCGTGCTCCGCTGCAGGCGGCCCAGTGTTTCGTCAGTTCGAATCCTGGGCGTGGACATGGCACTGCTCATCAGACCACGCTGAGGCAGCGTCCCACATGCCACAACTAGAAGAACCCACAACGAAGAATACACAACTATGTATCGGGGGGCTTTGGGGAGAAAAAGGAAAAAATAAAATCTTAAAAAAAAAAAAAATCCCATCAAGAATTCTTGCCCACCAACGCTGGTGATAGGTTATACTATATTTTTATATAATAAAACAGGGTCCATGGCTAGTATAGTGAATAGTCTCTAGAGATGAAATAAGGACTTAGAGAGAAATATTTAGGAACTTTTGAAGGCAAACACTCTTCATTAATGTTATTGTCTCCCTGGGTCTCCAAAACATTTTTTCTTTTCTTTTTTACAAAACATGATTCTATTTCACTGTTAGATACTTGCTGCTACAGGAATCTGAGAAGACAAATGGGGAGAATGTTTTTATCTCGTAAGGTCAGGTAATTCTCTCTCCAACGTCTTTTCATTCTTAGAAATCAATCCTGACTGTTTTATACTTTTATTTGTTAAAAATAAATTTTTAAGAGACTATGAACCCCAGATGAGTTTCACGCCATCGCCACCTTGTGTGCTGGGCGTGAGAAAGTGCAGACGTGAAATACACCTAAGTCTCTTGTAACAGTTCTGACTATGCTGGGAGGGAGATCTTTCTCCAATTGTGAACTCAAATGTACCAACCCTATTTATTCATCAGACACCCACCAAATCAAATGCTGCTTTTTAAACTGCAAGAGGATAACTAAAACATCGTGAGGTGTGTACAGAAATTCTCTGTACTACCTTTACAACTCTTTTGTAAATTGGGTGGGGAGGTGACTATTTGCCCTATGGTATCCCTGGAGTGGGGCAATCCCATATACACATGAATTTAGTTCTTACGCTCTCTGGTCTTTTCATTTCACATATTTGCCTATTTTCATATCAGGAACAAATTATTTAATGAATGCAGCTTTACATGTTTTAATAATTCATAGGGAAAGTACTTTATCATTAGTCATCTCTTTAAAAATTTGTTATATTCTGATTTTTTTTGTGTACAGAAATTTCCTCTTCTGAATTTCAGTTGAGCATGCCTTTCATTAAAACTAAATACATTGAATGCCACAAAATATCACTCAAGTGTTCAATTCAGATATTAAATCTCTTACCACTCAGATTGTTTTCCATATAGTCTTTTCCTGAGAAGAATTATTGGAAAACTGTATTAACCATCTATAAATGCATAATTAGCCCTAAGTTAATGTCATGGTCACATCAACTATCAGCCACTCAAGGTCTTATAAGTCCAAGTTAAATAGACATATTTCTATGAAGCCCAGATCTCTGTGGTATAAAGAAAATGATCAAATCACCTCTGCTGTGCTTTTTCCTAGCTGAATTCCACACGTTAGCAGAGTAACAGCGGACGCATCTGCTCTGCCTTGGTGAGGCTGTCACATGGGTGTGGAGATGGAAATGCTACACTCTTTAAATATCTGAACTGCTTTCTTGTGTTTTGACACCTTTTCATGCTTCGTGATTCTCAAACGTGGCTATACATTAGAATGGTTTGGAGGGCTTTAAAAAATGTACTGATACCTGGGTCTCAGTTGAATCAGAATCTCTGAGGATAGAGCCCTATTGTCTATATTTTTTTAACTTATCAAAAGGTTCTGACGCACAAGGGTGTTTGAGAACCATTATGAATGGCTCCCCAGGTCTCCTCTCAATCATCTGGATAGCGGGCCAGTCTGCTGGAATCCACTGTGAGTGGAGAGAGCTGGCATTTAGCTGGATGATATAGCTATCAACTGGACAGATTTTCTGTTAGTTCCTACAAATGGAAGGTACATCAATGTATGGACAAGCTGACAAAATATTCTCTAGGTACGTGAGTAAGGAGTGCAAAAGCCGTCTCAGAAACCGTTTTGGAAAGACTTAGCTGAATCCCAAATGTGATCTTGTTTTCACCTGAGGCTGGAAGCCAATTCATTCCCCTCTAGCCCTGCCTCCTCATGCCTGGACTAGTTTAAATAGCACCTGACTTGCCAGTTCCTCAGACATTTTGGAGGATTTCTTTCTGACAACATGTTCACCTGAGGTATTTCAAGGGACTTTCACTATTATTTTCCATGCTAATTAGTCAGCTCCTCTGAAGCCAGTTGTATTAAATTATATTTTCCGTGAAAAAATAAACACTTCATCCAGATTTTCTAGTTTATGTTCATGGACTTCAGCAAATTGTTTCAATAAGTTTTCTTCTTTGCAGTTAATTCCATTTCCACACCAAGTCTGCTATATTCTGATTTTCTTTTTGTGTACAAAAATTTCCCTTTTTTCTGCATTTCAATTAAGCATGCCTTTCATTAATAGTAAACACATCGAATGCCACGAAATATCACTCAAGTGTTCAATTCAGATATTAAATCTCTTACCACTCAGATTTTTTTCCATATAGACTTGTCCTGAGAAGAATTATTGGAAAACTGTATTAACCGTCTATAAATGCATAATTAACCCTAAGTCAATGTCATGGTCACATGAACTATCAGCCACTCAAGGTCTTATATGTACGAGATAAATAGCTCTTTAGAGCTCTCGTCTCCTTAGTTTCATGTATTTGAACTGTCATAAACTAGGAGAGGTGAATTTACTTTTTTTTTTTAACTTTTAAGATTTGCTTTATACCTTTTTAATCTTTTCTTTATGAAGGGAATATTTCTATTTGCTGTTGGGGTATAACACTTGAAGTCAGCTTTAAAGTCAACTTGTTTAATTATCTTTTTCTCTAATTAAACCTGTCAGATGTTCAGTTTATGACCCTGCACATAATGGGTAAAAAAACCTGAAGAGATTATAAACTTCAACAAAGTTAGGTTTGTAACATAATTTTACACACCTCACACAAAGCCTGGATGTGGATTGCTTTACAAGTGGTCTTTAATGAACTTCAGGGCACATAGAGTACGAGTTACCCAATTTGGGCCAGGAACAGAATGGAGGACTCACCAACCAATTCTCTTGAGGCTAGAATAACCATGACACAAATTTGGGTAGTGAAAAAATGATTTTTGTCCCATTCCACCGACAAATATAGATGTCATCCTTCTAAAAAATGTGTTAGCTAATAAAATCCAACAAGGTATCAAAAAAGAAAAAAAATTTATGATAGGTATTCTCTTGGCTACCTGTATGCAGTAGCATAGAGAGTGAATGGCCCTCCACTTTGACAAACTAGAGTGAGGGACCCACAGAGTCATGAGCAATGATCCCTGAGACTCTGCCCAACTCTAAAGGGCTCCAACGGATTCTCCTGTCCCCTTCAAGTGAGGAAGTAGAGACTTTCAAAATTACAAAAAAAAAAAAAAAAAAAAAAAAAAAATCTCCTTAGCCATCTAAAATTAGGCAAGTCTACCACCTAGTGACCAAATGTGAGCATTTCTCAGTCATTTGGTCTGACTTAATTAGAATCATTAATTATTCATAAGTTTATATTCAACAAACATGCAATGTTCACATACCAGACACAATGCTAGGCATCGGAGATACTAAAACCAGAGAGGCAGAGTTATTGCCCTACAGGTATGCACAGGGCACTAGAAGGGAAGAGACAACTAAGTGAACGAATAAGTAAATCACAGGGCAGTAGTTGCTATAAGTAACCTACACCCAACGCTCTGGTTCACCCTTAATTTTAAACAAATCAGAACCTGAGTCTGGGCACAGCAAACCCAAGTTCTTCATTGGTTACAGCCGGTGACCAAAAAGAAAAAAACGAAGAAAAAGGAAAACCAAATCAAAAGTAGCAACAGTGGCTTTTACAATGATTTTCACTTAACTCTCCCAGAAACACTACACAGTTGTTTAGATGTTCACTTTCCCAAGTTTCCAAAACTGACTTTTATAGTACCTCCTGGCATCTTAAGGATACAGAGTAGATAAACTCTTACTTTCTTTTTTGCTGAGGAAGATTGGCCCTGAGCTAACATCCATGCCCATCTTCCTCTACTTTATATGTGGGATGCCTGCCACAGCATGGCTTGCCGAGCGGTGCATAGGTCCACACCTGGATCTGAACTGGCGAACCCTGAGCCGCCGAAGCGGAGTGCATAAGCCACCCGGCAGGCCCCAATAAACTCTTACGTTTTTAGACGATAATTTATACATACATATTTGAAAGTCAGCTGCAAACTATTTAAGAAAGAGAAGCCTCAGAACATGTGCATTCACAAGCTAGGGTGAAATGTGGTAGCAAAGTGGTTTAAAGCAAGCGTTTTGAATGAGATGGTCCTGGTGTGTGTCCCAAGTTGGCTGCTTACCCAGGAGGACTATTAAAACTCTATGCCCCAGCAGCTTCCCCTGCAAAATGGCAAGAGCAGTAGTGCCCTCTTCAGATGACTGTGGTGCTGAGCGTGAGACAGGAGGTACACAAACCATCTAGCAAGTGCCGGGCAGAGCGAAGGTGCAATAAGCACGGACATCCTTACTCTTGTGAAGAAGTTACGTGGATTGCTTCGGGGAAGACAGTCCCCAACGGCACAGACTCCTTTCCTTACGCAGAATCTCAGAGTAAACACTGCTTGAGCTGGGTCCCTCTGCAACTGTTAGGGCCAGAGGTGAGTCATTTTGTATCCACCTGCTTTTAGTTCTCTCAGCTGGAAAATTCATCTCCCAAGGCCAATAGGCTGGGCCCTGCTATAATGTAGCCAAGTCAGCTGCCAGGGAGACAAAAGAGAACATGCAGACGTTTGCTCTTAGAACCATTTTAACAGTAAGGCAGCGGGGAAAGGAGTAAGCGGGTGTATTCTCAGATGTTGTAGTTACAAAAGTAAGGGTTGAGCATGAAAGGAAATTCATTTGGGGGATTAGTTTTTCTGCAATTAGCAATTCAACATCACCAATTCATTTCAACTAACATATTGCCCCTTGTAAAAAAAAATGGAAAAAGTGAGTTTAACTTATGAATTTTTGAATGTCTAAAACGATATTTATATATAATTACAACTTTCTAATTCTATTTAGACAAGTAGACTTATGGTCAAACTCTTCAAAATTCCATGAACCAGAAACACTAGCATCACTTGGAGCTTGCTAGCAAAGCAGAATCTCAGTCCTCATCCCTCACCTTCTGAATATGAATCTGTATTGTAATAAGATCTCCAGATAATTTGCATACACATTAAAGCTAGAGAAACGCTGATACAAGTTATGGCGCTTGCATATTGCAGTACCAGGTTCAGAACACTAGGAAGAGCCATTTCATCAAATTTCCTATACTTTTTAATGGTGACTTAGAAATATCGCTATAAGCCGTTTTTGCAATTAAATTTCCCCCATTAGAATAACATTTTTCTCTTTAAAAGAAAACAAAGATAATACAAAAATCTTATGTATAATACACAAGTTGTATTTGATGAATGATTGTGGAGAAGAAATGTTTTAAAATTTCTCTATTAGTGTCTAAAATATTTTAGAAAGACTAAAACAATTATTGTCCTAAAAGTCCAGGTAAAATTTGAAAATGATATGACATTATTTGTATTATAGGTGGAGATGGAGCTACAATAAAAATAAGTAAATTAAGTTGAAAAACTTTTGCTTTAAACTATGGATGTGTGTACGTGTGTGTATAATTTATTTCAAGAAGCACACTCATTAAAGAAATGTGAAAAGATCTAAAAACAAGGATGGCGTCATTTTATAATGATATAAATAAACTATGATGAACCTTTAACCCATTAAACTTCATCATCAAAAACATCTAGTCAAGGTCACCGGTAAAAATGAACTTCCTGCTTCTTTCCTTTAGAATAAACAAAGAAATGTATAAATTGAGACTTCAGGCTTACGAGCTACAGGGAACTCTTAGGCCAGGCTAAGTGACAAAAGAGAGCACTTCCAACAGCTCCTTGCCCCGTGCTCCAGGGCCACACAGCACGCTGCCACGGGCCACGATCCCCTGGTTCCAGTCTCCACACAGCAAGGACTGCTGAACGCTTCCAGGAGGGTGAAACACTAGCAGCTCCTTGAAGCACTTTTGTCTTCTCCCCCTCCAGGTCTTCGGAGCAGGCTTCTGGCAGACAGGCGCCCAGCTTGTGTTGGGCCTAAATACACTGGGAGAATTATGGGAATCTTTTCTTTCGCACCAGTCGATCAGCTCATGGTCCTCCTTCAGTTAGCATGAATATTCATCTCTTATGTTACTGCTGTAAGATGCAAATGACTGCGGATGGATGAAGAAACCTGACAGAGAAAGGAGAAATTCAGAGAAGTAGTTCATAAGCATATGAAATCTGCACAACCTTACTAATGATGAAATAATCATCAAAGAATCCAGTGTTGCGAGAATGTGTGGAGCGGGGTTCTCTGTAGCATCATCGGTAGGACTGTATTTTGGCCCAGGCTCTTAGAGCGCAGCTTGACAGTATTTGCCAAATAAAAAATACTCATACTTCTTGGCTCAAAGCCATATTCTAAGCTATAAATGGTATTCTGACACCCGAAGCCTGACAAACTTGCCTGCAAATGCAGACAGACAGCAAGCTCCCCAAATTACTTTCATTTTCCTGAGTGCCTGCCACCTAGGTTGACGCTATTTATTCTCATCTTACAGAAAAAAACAAAGCGAACAGAACTTTGGTCCTTGTAGCCAATGAATCTTCAAATCAAGATTTCAAAATATTGTTCGAATATTTCCCTTAGAAATACCAAATAGCATCAAAAGCAAATGCAAGGGAAAGGGGCTGATGGTGTTCGACGGTTAAAGTGTCTTACATTTTTTGGAAAAGGATTGTGAAATAAAGGCTTTTCCGGAGGGCACAGTGACCCCATGGGCCAGCTGAGCCACGCTGCCTCCTGCCTGCCCTGTGATTACTCAGGCCATCAGAAGTGGAGAGGGTGTCCTGGTCCTGGCTCCACTCCCTATTCCAACAGCTCCTCCACAGCGAGAACCTTTTCCATCTCCCAGCAAGCTCTCAGGGTGCGGGGGGTGTGTTAGGTGTCACCGTCAGAAAGAGAAGTAGTGTTGCAAGTCTATCACAATACAAAAAACAACCAATGAGGCTGTTTGGGCTTTCCAAGCACACTACATAATAACCGGCCTAGTTAAATAATGAGACACGGAAAAAATAAGAAAACAAAAGTTACTTAGACACCTGCACTGAACCATAAGGAATGTCCCTCACTTGCTGCGACTCTGACCTGGTCTGAACCCTAGCTCCGTGGTTAGTGTATTCACTGTCACTGGGAGCAGAGCAGATCTCAGGGGAAACTAAAGAAAAACCACTTCACTGATTCATCCCTTTCCTGATAGACAACTTCCCCCATCACAAATTTCTTGTGAAAGCATGCAAATGGTAAAGTGCATTCGCTCATTTTACCTTGTCTTCCAGGCGCCCTGCTCGATCTCCAAAACTGAGATAAAAAGGCGCATTTTTATAAAACACTCATAATTTGCTACAAGTATGTCTTAAAAGCAAGAAATAACTGACATTTATTGAGTGCTGACGCTGTACAGGCCTAGGTCTAAGCTCTTCTGTAAAGGAACTCAGCCTCACAGCGAGCCTTGGCTCATGGGAAGGGATACCTTGGCGGTTCTGAGGCACCGTGCTCAGCCTGCGCCTGCGCGGCGTGAGTGAGCCTTCCGCCCGCACCTGCGCGGGGCGCTCATCGTCCCACCTGCGCAAACAGTTGTTTTCCTGGTGGCATAAGGGGATGCCCACCGGCTGGCAGAAAAAAAAAAAAAACTCTCGAGGAATATTTGGAAGGGCTGTGGCTGTGCTCTGAAAGCTTCGTGACACCTCTGGTAAGGTCCGGAAAGCAGCAGCACCAAAACTTGGAGAAGGGGTCTCCGAGTCTCGACGCAAGACCAGGAGAAAAGGGTGGAGCCGTCTTTGAGGTGGCCATGATGGGCCAGAGAATAGCAGCCGGGTTGTGGAGACACGGGGACATCATTGACCAGGCCAACGAGAGATTCCGGAAAGTTGGGCTCTGAATAGAGAAAGATCTGGAAGTATCCAAATTTACATTCATATTTTCCTTCTTGTGTGTATAAGATTGAAATGATAAAAACCTGACTCTAAATCGATTTAATAAGGATTTCTTAGAAAATAGAAAATTGAAGCGATGAGACAGTACTGTGTCATAGAGCAATTGGCAGTGTTTTTTCTTAGTGGCTTATAAAAATAGCAGTACATCTTACAATTGACACATTTTAGACTTGTTGAAATATGGCCCTATTTAGGTTGATTTTACAGGTGAGGAATGGAGGCACAGAGAGGTTAAACAACTTGTTCAAGGTTGCACAGCTAGTTGGTGATAGGATGTGAACAAAACAGGCTGCCTCCAGGGCCTGTACTCTGACTACCCAGGTGTGTGCTCATTACCCACCTCGGTTGGGTTCTGCGCTGGGTTCTGGCCGGCCTCCTCCTGCGTGGCCTCCTCCTGCCTGGCTTGCCTTTGATCCTGCCCGTTTTCTGAACCCAGTTCTCCAGGCTTCCCCGATAGTTTGAGTTCAGTGCACAGTCTCTGCTTGAATCAGCCAGGGTCAGTGTCTTTTGCCGATGAACACGCCGGTGAATGATGGGTGCAGGAGATCTCTCCAGGAAGTGACTGTGCGCTCGTGAGGTCTTCCGTTTGTTGAGGAGGGCTGAGCCCTGTGGCGTGGGGGGTGAGCTCTGGGGCCTAAATGGGCTCCTTTGCTTTGTCTTTTTCTCTTCAAGTTCTGCAGTGTTGGTGACGGCATTGGACCTTCCAGATTTCCCAGTGAAACTCAACTTACGTGTTTGCTGTTGGTGCCGTCATGTCTACGTTGACGCCGTTTCCTTAATGGAGTGAGTGCCGCTGGGCAGTTGCAAACATTTATGCGCTCACAGTACCCAGACTGGATTATCTGCCTTTAGCGCACTCTGAGTTTTCCTCTGTAGTAATTCAGACACTGCTACATTTATTGTTTATGATTATTTGTTTGATATCTGCCTTCCCCATTATGCTAAGTTCACGGGGACAGGGATCTGAGCTGTGTAATGCCTGGTTCTAGGTAAGCGCTCAGGCACCATCTTACTTAGCTGAGATTTTAGAGCCTGAGGGCCACAGAGCGCCTCTGATTATATACTGTTAGTTTACACTAGAGGAAGCAAGCTGAGGTCTGGCAAGAAGATGTCCCTTGTTCTGTGTCACAGCTTGGTGGGGCTGTCTGCGCCAAGATCCGGATTACCTCACTCCCGGGTGCTAGTTCCATCCTTCAGTTCTGGTCTCTGTCTGGGTCCCATTGTATATATCCTTCCTGAATATTCTATAGAGAAGAAGTCGGTGCCAGTTTATTAAGCCTAAACAAATGTGTTTGTAAATGTTACTTTGCAATGGTGCAGCCATGGTTGAGGAGATTGACCAGGTGGAAGCTAAACAATGGATGAAAGTCAAGGTTGAACCCAGGCATCCTGGGAAAGGAGAAAGAGCGAGTAATGAGAAATGGAGCGGCAGCTCAGGAGTGGAGCCACCGCTGCTGCAGAACGGGAGGAGTAAGCTTGTGTTTCAGGACAAAGCTGCTGCTGAGAGGGGCTTAAGTAGCTTCTGAGAAGCGGGGAGACTGGTATGCCTCTTCATCCTTACCCCAAATCTTACAGTATGCCTGGGGGCTCCACCAGAGACAGAGCTCTGCCTGGGGTGGGAAAGTCATGGGGCTGGTTACTGGGTGGAGGGATGGGTTGCTAAGACGTCTCTGAAGATTTAATGTGCTGTTAGGAGAAGGATGGAATCTGAAATCCTGTCATGTGTGGTACCTGCTGGTTCCTTTTCCTAGACCATGCCCTGGAATCACCGTCGTTGGGCCAAAGTGCCCCACTGCAAACAAGGACAGGCTTGACCAGAGTGCCCAGGCATGGAGGGGGCAGCCTGGGTCACCCACACTTGTGGTGTAGAAAGGAGCTGCTGTCAAATCCTCAGATGGAAACAGTGGAAGTGACTTCAAAAGCAAACTATTTTGCCTCAGAAAAGGTATAAGAGGTGGCAACATTTTGCTACAAAATCCTGCCTGTAATTTCAATTCATATGGAAACAGGAAACAAGGAGATGGGTGAAGCTCTTTAGGAGAACCCCTGTGGAGCCCCATGAAGATACTGGGGCTGTACTAAAGATGGTAGAAGTCTGTGTTTGCTGCTTGTCATACTGGCCTTCTGCTTGACCCTTGGGGGAGATAGGGTTTGGGGGATGCACAGGACAGGAATTTGAGGACACGTGTGAGGACAGCTGCCGGCTCCACCTGCAATTCAACCCAGCTGCTGTCACCTTTTAACAGAAAGCCTGGTAAGAACTCTAGCTGCTTGCAGTGTCGTGAGTGTGTGAGAGTGTGTGTGTGTGTACATGCGTGCATGCTTGTGTGAGGCAGGGAGAGAGCACCCCTAGGAAACCTGGAGCCTAAGCAAACCATGAGGTCCTATTTTATGAAAAGGAGAGGAGCTTATTAGCCACCTGAGGAGCCTAATCATGTGAATGGGAAACACTGACCAATGGAACACATGAAAGTTGGGAGGTCAAAGCTGTAAACTAGGTGGACGGGGCAGCCAGTGTGTCGGCAAGAGTCCCTGCTAAAAATATGGATTATTATAAAGATCCTCAAAAAGTTTGAAGCTCAGCTTCAGCTTTTGATAGATTCATTGTCTATCACACTAGCAAGCCAATTAATCCATCGTAGTTTTTCTTATTTACGAATGATGATACTAGCAGGTTCTGGAGTGAGATTTTGTGGATGAGTATCCGTTATACCATTAAGACACAAGGATGAGATAAGGAGTCAGTGTAGTATTTGAAAGAAGAGGAAACGTCAAAGAAGTTTTGCTTGGAGTGGCAGCGGCCATCAGCGGCACATTGGGGAGGCACCTGCCCGGTGTACTGGCTGCCCTCTTCCCTTGGACCGCTCTCTCCTCTGGCATGTAGAGCATCAGACGTGTCTCAGGTGTGCACCGCCTCCGACTGCTGATCACCTAGCAGTTGTGGCCTTTTTCTTTAGTAAGTCTTTTCTGAGCGGTAACGTTTGGAATGGCTGTTGGAGAAGTAAAGGCTCCCGCACTATGGCGATGGTTATGCCCCTGATGCTCCCCGGCCTCCTGTGGGGGCACGAGGCGGGTGGGTGAGCCAGGCAGCAAGGTCCTGCTCATGTCCCTTCAAGATACTGAAGGGCCTTTATAGTTATTTGACAACCTCCATCCCTCGCCTAGGAGCTATGAACTGGCTTGTCTGTTTGCTTTATAAAATGCCTGTGTTCTCTTAAAATCTTTTCTGGGTAAGATTTTTTTCATTGGTTTTCATGGTGATGTTCACATAGTCAGAAACCATAGGCAAATTCACTTAAAAAAAAGATAATCTCTTACAAATGGTTCTGTTTCTTTCTCTGGCTATTTGGTGTCAAGATGACAAGTGGCTCATAGGTGTGGGGTCTGTGTAGGAAGTCTCCTACACGGCCACACTGAGAATGTTTATTGTAGAAAGGGAACTTTTGCCCTGTGAAGTCACCTCCTCCGAGTCACCAGTAGCTTTCTGATATTCTATCACAGGAAATTCCTGGTGGTCCACAAAAGCAGTCTTCTGAGTGCAGCTGCAGAGAGAGAGAAAATAATTGCTGAATTTGACAGTAAGGTCTGGGGACCAGTGTTCAGGGGCGGCCTCGCACCTGGCCCCTGAGAAGTGCAAACTGGGAGGCTCTTTGAACAATGTCAGAATAATCCAGGGAACAAAGGTCAACTGACCTCTCATTGTAGTGCATTTAATGCGGAGAAAAAGGTACTAGAGGATGTCTTTTGTATCCCAACAAGGTGGTGGGGAATTATATTTAGATTTGGTTTTTTTGAAGCTGTAGTAACTGCCCCCACCCCATGCCCCACTTTTACCTACACTTGATGTTAATTATCAAAATCTCAGCTTAAAAGTTTGAGTAAGACAGTGGCATGTTTGAAGCATCAGATTTTGAATGAACAACTGTCTTACATCAGTGATTTCAACTCAGAACACTAAAATGCCTCACTCGCTTTACAGATATTTCTCCATCAACCTCAATTCCTTGTGTGACAAAATCCCTTAATTCTCTGGACCTTAGTTATCTCATCTGTAAAGAAGGGAGGGTCATGAATCTCTAAGGGCTCTTCAAGATTTAAGACCCCAGGATCCGAAGCCTTTCCATGTCCCTACCTAGGGGAGGAGCAGACGCATCTGTTGCACGGATGGGTGAGGAGCCTATACCGTGTGTCTGGGTCATGCCCAGAACTTGTGAATGATGCAGTGCAAGCATCCTTTTCCTGGACTATCCATGGCTCTGACTGTGGCATAAGAATTAGCATTAGCAACACCAGCCTCAAAGAACAGTACAGGCTGAATTAGAGTTGACTTCTCTGAAATAATTCTGAATCTTCATTTAAGGTTGTTTTGGGCTCTTTGAAGACTTCTTTAACAGCTGTTTTCTCCAGAATCCCGTGGAACAAATGTAGGCTTTGCATTCAGTCTTCAGTGTTCTCTACTGATACATTTTGAGTGTCTTCTCTGTGCCAACTAGCTTGCTTGAGTTGGTCCACCTTGAAGGCCAAAATCTCATTTGGTGTTTTTGAACTGCTGCAATGGGATTAGCCTGAAGAACACTTCAATATCCCCATTATTCTCTCGGCAGAAGATGGAAGGCCAAGGAGAGGCATAAATTCATAGGGCCAAGGCAGTGATGAAGTTGAGAAGGAGTGATTCAATAGTCTTTGTGGCCTTCTGTCGGCAGCCTGCGTTTTCTAGCCATACAACTGGCGGCAGTTACACACCTCCCACCAGCCGCAACAATTCATGGAAATTAATAAATGCATTTATTGGGAGAGGTCATGGGTAAAACAGGAAAATCAGTCCCCCAGCTTCCCAGACAAATACTCTGGGATCGAGTTTCAATAGAAACCAGCAGCCTCCTTCACAGCACTGAGTATTTATAGCAAACAGAAGTGGTTCAGGTTCTTAGGTAGTTCAGGAAGGTTAAGTATGGTTCTTGTGTTTGTTTAGTTAACAAATGTGTTTGGAGGTTTGTCTCACAAAATATCAAGTACTAGAAATTCTAGAATTTGAGAAGACTCAATTAATGAGCCTGATTGTCCTCCTGTCAGATTGTGGTCATAAAGAAACAAAATAATTTTTGCTTAAAATTGACATAGAGTTCAATGGAGTAAGAACAGTCTTCTCAATAAATGCTCCTGGAGGAAGTGAATATTCACATGCAAATAAGTGAAACCAAACCCCTTCCTTATATTATACACAGAGTTAACTCAAAATAGATCATAGGTCTAAATCTAAGAGCTAAAGCAATTAAATTTTTAGAAGAAAACAGTAAGTCTCTGTTACCTTGGATCAGTCAATGGTTATTTAGATATGACCCCAAAACCATGAACAACCAAAGAAAAAAATAGATAAATTTGACTGTATCAAAATTTAAACTTTTTGTGCTACAAATGATATATTAGGAAAGTGAACAGGGAGCCCACAAAATGGAAGAAAATATTTACAAATCACGTATCTGATAAGAAACTGGTATCCAGAATATATAAAGAACTTTTACAAATCAACAACAAAAAGACAACCCAATTAAAAAAATGGGCAAAGGATTTAAGTAGACATTTCTCCAAAGAAGATGTACAAATGGCCAATAAGCACATGAAAAGATGCTCAACATCATTAGCCACTAGGGAAATGCAAATAAAAACCACAAAGAGGGACCGGCCCAGTGGCATAGTGGTTAAGTTCACACACTTTGCTTCAGTGTCCTGGGGTTCGCTGGTTCAGATCCTGGGAATAGACCTACACACCGCTCATCAAGCCATGCTGTGGCAGCCTCCCACATAGAAGAACTAGAATGACTTACAACTAGGATATACAACTGTGTACTGGGGCTTTGGGGAGGGGAAATAAAAAGAGGAAGATTGGCAACAGGTGTTAGCTCAGAGCCAGTCTTCCTCACCAAAAAGCATAAAAAAAAAACCCCCAAGAAATACCTCTTCAAATCCACCAAGATGACTATAATCAAAAATACAACAATAACAAGTGTTAGCCAAGATAGGGAGAAATTGGAGCCCTCATATGTTGGTGATGGGAATGTAAACTGGTGCAGCTGATGTGGAAAGCAGTTTGGCAGTTCCTCAAAACATGAAGCAGAGAGCTACCATATGAGCCAACAATTCCACTCCTATGTATATGCCCAAGAAAATTGAAAACATATGTCCACATATAGCTTGTACGTAAATGTTCACAGCAGCATTGTCCATAATAGCCAAAACATGAAAATAACCCAAAAGCCCATTAATTAATGAATGGCTAAACAAAATGTAGTGTATCCAAATGTGGTATGCGATGGAATATTATCCTACCATAAAGCAGAATGATGTACTGATACTTGCTACACTGTGGATGAACCTTGAAAACACTGTGCTAAAGGAAAGAAGCCAGGCACAAAAGACCACGTATTATCTGATTCCATTCATATGGAATGTCCAGAATAGGTAAATTTATGGAGACAGAAGGTAGATGAGTGGTTTTCTAGTGATGGGAGTGGGAAGGGGCAGTTGGAGGAATGACTGCTAATGGGTTTTGATATTTGGGGTAATGTGACTGTCCTAAACTCAGGTCATGGTGATGGCGGCACATCTCTGTGTAAACACTAAAACCATCGAGTTGTGTACTTTACATGGGTGAATTTCATGATATATGAGTTATGTCTCAAATCTTTAAAGTACAGTTGGCGTGTAGGTAGGTAGGTGATAAGACGCTGTGATGTAGCTGCACTCTCTAGGCCTGCTGCAGCCCATGCTCCCTTTTTCTGCCCCTCATCAGATCCTGGCCCCAGGCAGCCAAGGGGAGGCCTTTTCCAGCTGGGCTGTGAGAAGGGGAGGGGCAGCGGTTCCATACTCCTTCCTCCTCCTTGTCTGGGTCCCATAAGCAGAAAAGACCAAGTGAAATCACTCAGGCTGTGTTTGGTTACTGAGAAAAGAAAAAGGTGGTCTATCACATTGAAAAACTTACATATGTATTAGTATGCCTTTCTCTCCGGAGCTCTAAAGATGGTTTTTAGTTCCTCATAGAGTCTTTTTAAAGTGTAAATATTTATATGTTACAATTGACACTATATGTGACTCTCTGTGTAGTTCTTTCCAATTATATGTTTACAGTGTTCGTATATACATACATAAAAACATACACACATACGTAGAATATGCATTCGTGTTTTTGCTATTCCATTTTTTCTATTTTAGAGTCTTAGTCCCTTTTTTATTGTAATGTGACTTACTATGGAATCTTTTTTGTTAACCATAGCTGGTTGTGGTGTCCATGAAAACACACCTCTTAGGTTTTCTACCTGCAGAGAGTGTGGCTGGACACAACTCTGTTTACTGAGCTCTGCTATCCATCTCTATATTCATGCAGAGGACACGTTGCCCCTGGTAGCTCCCAGCGAATGGCTGAGCACACGAGAGAGTCTAAGGCCTGGTCCTGGGATGCCTCTGACAGGTTACTTTGGCTCTGAGACTCCTGGGCCCTAGAACTTCAGCTTTGCTGAAACTTTTCCAGAACTACTCTGTAATCTTCCCTCCTTCAAGTGTCCAAACTTCCTCCTTGAACAAAGTGGGAGAACATGTCATGTGGGACACTGCCCTTGTCTGCTCCTGGCTGATGGACCACACTGGACTCTTAACCCCTCTCAGGGCTGTTGGTGGTGCCTTACTGCTCTTTATACTTTTTTAGGTTACATTGTTGTTCTAGTCTGATCAGCCAACCCCCGACAGAACATTGTGGCCTGTGAAACTGATCCATGTCCTGTGTTTGGCTTTCTGGACCATTTGCATTCTGACAATGGTGAGCCTTTTATTGCAAAAGGCGCTCAACAGTATGCTGCCAGTCAAGTATTTGATGGAGCTTCTGTGCTCTCTACCATTGACAGGCATCCTGTGTTGTTGTGTACTGAAACAGCCTTCTCAAAAATCCACTAGGAAAAATTTATAACCCTGCTTCCTCACCTTTTCCTGGTCGACACACCTTGGTAAGACAGTTTAGTCACTGAATTATTTTGCAGTCCCCAGGAAGGAATTGTTTTCTCTTGGCTTCTTCCTGGGTAATGATCAGGACGGAAGAGATGAGGGTGGACATCAAGAACTGTGAAGGGTTTATCCTACTTGCAGACTAACAGGTTAGCCTTCTGTCATTTCAGTACTGTAGGCAGAAGACATGAGACTCCTGGGTCAGAGACAAAGGACTGTGCTACTCATGGCAATAGCAGTAGTCAGAGTTCTCCAAGCCCAGTTCCCACAGGGTAATGATGAAGGGCAGGTGAAATCTGTACATGCAGTGAGTTGTGTACAAGAAAGGAACCTCAAGTTTAAGAAGCCCAAATTTTTAATAATGGGCAATGAACCTGCCTCAACTTTGCCCTAGAGGGAAACATTGTTACACTGGAAAGGTAACGTGGCTGCCCTTTGCTCTGGAGGAAGACCGTTACCTTTATCCCCCAAGGCTGTATGCTAGACAAACATTCTGGGAAAAAAAGAGTCTAGAACAAAGAGAGCCAGTGCCTTTGCACATAAGATGTGTAGAGAGACACCGTGGGGAATTGTCTCCCCATAGTGATATAGACCTATTTTGAAAATTTTTGATTCTGCTGTTAGGATAACTGGGCATGATACTCTTTTCTTTCAGCTAATAGCAGTTCCAGGCTG
This sequence comes from Equus quagga, assembly GCF_021613505.1. NCBI lineage: Eukaryota > Metazoa > Chordata > Mammalia > Perissodactyla > Equidae > Equus > Equus quagga. Next base: position 54,293,813 of record NC_060282.1, read on the forward strand.
GCCTGGTGGTACACCCCCTGGGTGGTGTCTTGGCTGAAAGGGAGGCCTAGGGAATTCAAATTTAATTCTAGTTCAGCCGTCTGGATTCTCTTGTTGGATTAACATGGCCCTAGATCATAAAGATAGTGATCACATGGTTGAATAGGCTGCTTGTCAAGTCCTCCTACGGTGGCCCACACAGGCCAAAGTTGGGGAATAAGTGTTGTTATGGATGCACTGTGCCCCCCACTCCAGCAAATTCATATGTTGAAGTCCTAGCCTCCAATTTGACTATATTTGGAAATAGGGCCTTCAGGGAGATAATTAAGGTTAAATGAGGTGATAAAAGTGGGCTCTAATTCAATAGGACTGGTGTCCTTATAAGAAGAGGGACAGACACCAGTGATCTCTCCCGCTGTCTCTGCACAAGCACAGAGGAAAGGCCATGTAAAGACACATTAAGAAGGTGGCTATCTGCAAGCCAGGGAGAGAGACCTCACCAGAAACTAACCCTGGCACTTCGATCTTGGACTTCCCAGCCTCCAGAACTGTGAAAATATAAATGTCTGTTTATAAGCCCTCCAGTCTGTGGTATCTTGTTTTGGCAGCCCCAGCAGACTGATACAAGTGTTCTGCGTACATTTTATGAAAGTGCCCTTGTCCCTCTTATACTTGACCCTTCCAGAGAAAGGTTTTGGCATGAGTAGGGGCATATTTGGACAAAAGGTGAAGTTATAGGTATTGGAATGGACCACACCAGTTTTGCGGTGGTAGAGGGAGAACAATAACCCTGGCACCTGGGGAGGGAACACCTTAGCCCTCAGGAGGTATGAGGGAGGGCATGATATTAATGTTAACTCTCTGGAGGCTTTCTCAAATAGGAAAACACCCTGTTGCAGCTCCTTCACACTGTTGCACGTGACTTAAATTTAAGACTGCTGGGTCTGGCATCCTCCTCCATATGACTCTCACCATGATTTGATCATCATTTACCTTAATGTGACTGAGGAATCTATTGGAAACCACACAGGTGGGCCCTCCCGTGCAAAACACCTGTTGGCACCACTGGATGTCTTCCCCATCCCAATTCCCATAGCCATCACTCCATCATTCTGTGGGGTAAATGAATACTGCTCTGCTGGTGGTGTGTACAAAGAGGACAGGTTGGATGGACAGTCCTTCAGGCAGTCATTCTAAAAACAAGGACTGTATTCAGTTATACAAACTGAACTGGGACTTTTAGACATACTGGCTGGCCGAAAGGCCATGTCATCGTCAATCTTTTCACTTCATCCCAATGATGTAGGTCTCATTTGAATGGTCTCAACAATTGTAAACTTTCTTTGCAGGGGCACTGTGCACACTCTCAGCTTCGTATTTCTAGTCTGGAAGCCAGGTGTTGATTTGCCTTCCTCGTGAAAACGTGAGAACTTGACCCTAGGGATGGTCATAGGAGACCTTTGAGTATTTAAGGAAATACCACCAAAAGATCATGTAGCCCTCAGATGACTGGAGATCTCTCCCAAAGATGCTACCCTTGGTTCTCAAGGGAGTATTGTGGAAGGATAACTGGCTTGTTATTTGTGTGTACACTCCAAGTAGTTTTTCCTATAGTGGAAAGTGTTCAATTAGAAAAGATGGTATGGAATCTGCCCCTGATTTTAGCTGAAACGATCAATGATATAACTTCGTCTCTGAAAGCCGCTGGGACAGTCTAAACTCATTGGCCAAGCTTGTTATGGTTGATAGAATTGCCTAGACTTCTTCCTTCTGTACCTGAATTAGTTCCTTGGGCCAAGTTAAAAGATCAGTACAGAAAGTTAAAGAGAAAAACACTTGGATTCCTAAGATAGACCCTGATGGTTTGTGAAATTTGTTCAGTTTGTTGGATCCAGGACCCTGAGGGACATGGTTGAGGTCAATACCGCAGGCTGGCCTTATCCTGCTGCTTGGAGTCCTATGAGTACTAGCCTTAACTAAATGCCATAGGAGACCAATTGAGTGGGTCTGGTCCCTGCGTCTGTTGGTCAGATAAATTGAGGTAGATCACAGAGTGGCATACTTATGGGAAAACTTACCAGAAACCAAGCTGGTGCAGAAATGAAGGGTGGATCTTGTGGGAAAATAATTCTCCATGGATCTCTTCAGTTCTTGAAAATCTTGCTAGCAGAAGTACTGACTGTCTTATGGTCCAGACTATCTTTTCCCCAGGATATTTATATAGCAAATACCTCTTGGACGATAGAAATAGTGTCTACCTCTGGAGCAGAGGGCAGGCATGCTTACTGCTCATTATAAAATATTTAGGTTTCCTAAGCTCAGGGGTCTCTTCTGTACTGTAACGCAACTTGCTATGTGTGCAGATACCCACCTGAGCTCATCTGCATCCACCCCATGGGGCTCAGGGGCAAGAACTGATGCCCATATGCTGATGCTCATGCTGCTCTTGCTATATGGGGAGTAATCAGTTTTTTTGTCCCTCACTCAGGAATCTCAAGCTAAACTCTCAGACTCTTCACAGTTCTTATGTGAGTATTATGAGTAGTAAATGACTGTTAAGTATTCCGTACATCATGAGTTCGAGAGAGGGAAGGAATGAATTAATATGCATAAAAGGACTTTATTCTCTCATAATTTAAAAAAATTAAAACCCCTGACTCTTAATGAGTTTTTAACACAGTTTCCCTAAACTTTCCAAAGTAGCAGAAGGTCTTTCTTCAGCCAGCACAACCTGTTCACCTGTGTTTGTCGATATTACCTCTTACTCTGTTTCTGTGTTTCTCTTTATTTTTCATCACCTTTATTTCTCATTGCATGAATAGGCTCATTGACGGCTGATGATTGCAGGAGGATTTTTATTTTGGGGCTAGAATGACATTAATAAAAGACTAAAGCGTTGGAACCCACTGAGTGATGATCTACAGTTGGCTCAGGAGGAATGTAGAAAGAACCTCTGCTGAAGACCGAAAGATCTTAGGGTCTTTTAAATTTTATTTTATTGGGTAAAATATACATAACATAAAATTTACCATTTCAACTACTTTCGAGTATACGATTCAGTAGCATTAAATACATTCACATCATTGTGCAACCATTACCACTATCCATTTCCAGAACTTATTCATCATCCCAAACAGAAACTCTGTGTCCATTAAACACTAACTCCCCATTGCTCTCCACTTACCCCAGCCTTTAGCAACCGCTGTTCTACTTTCTGTCTCTATGAATTTGCCTATTCTGGTACCTCATGTAAGTGGAATCACACAATGTTTGTCCTTTTATGTCTGGCTTTTTTCACATATGTTTTCAAGTTTCATCCATGTTGTAGGATGTATCATAATTTCATTGCTTTTTAAGGCTGAATAATATTCCATTGTATGCATACAACACGTTGTAAAAAATCCATTCATCAGTTGATAGACACTTGGATTGTTTCCACCTTTTGGCTATTATGAATAATCCTGCTATGAACGTTGGTGTGCAAGTATCTGTTTAAGTCCCTGCTTTCAGTTCTTTTTGAGTAAATACCTAGAAGTAGAATTACTGGATCACGTGGTAATTCTGTGTTTAACTTTCTGAGGAGCTGTCAAACTGTTTTCCACAATGGCTGCACCATTTTACATTCCCCATAGAAATGCATGAAGAGTTCCAGTTTCTTCACATTCTTGCCAATGCGCTGTTTTCTGGTTTTTTAATGGTAGCCGTCCTAATCGGTATGAGATGGTATCTCATTGTAGGTTTGATTTGCATTTCCCTGATGACTATTGTGCTTATTGGCCATTTGTATATCTTTTTCAAGAAGTGCCCACTTTTGAACTGGGTTGTTTGGTTTTTTTCTTGCTGAGTTGTAGGAGTTCTTCATATACTCTGGATACTCTCATTGTGAGTTTGATTTGCATTTCCCTAATAACTAATAATGTTGGTCGTCATCTTCATGGCCTTGTCACTTATATATCTTCTTTGGAGCAATATATATTCAAGTCCTTTACTCATTTTTTAAAAATTGACATATAGCATGATATTAGTTTTAGGTGTACAAATAATGATTTGATATAGGTATATATTGTGAAATGATTACCACAATAAGCTTAGTTAACATCTATTGCCATACTTGGTTACAAATTTTTTTTCTTGTGATAACTTTTAAGATCTACTCTCTTAGCAACTTTTAAATATACAATACAGTGTTGTTAACTATAGTCATTATGCTGTATATTATATCCCCAGGACTTATTTCTTAGAACTGGAAGTTTGTACCTTTTGGCCACCTCCATCTGTTTTGCTACTCCCCACTCCCTGCCTCTGGCAACCATCAATCTGTTCTATGAGTTGGCATTTTTAAAAACAATTTTTTCATTGGTTTGTCTTTTTATCATTGGATTGGAGTAGTTCTTTATATAGTCTGGAGAGTAGACCCTTATTAGGTATATGATTTGTAAAAATTTTCTCTCATTCTTTAGGTTGCTGTTTCGCTTTCTTGATAGTATCCTTTGATACACGAAAGTTTTTAATTTTGATGAAATCCAATTTATCTATTTATTTCTTTTGTTGCTTTTCCATTTTGTTTTCTTCTAAGAGTTTTAGAAATATATCTCAGGTTTAAGTCTTTGACCTATTTTGAATTTATTTTTGTATATGGTGTAAATAAGGATCTGACTTCAGTATTTTGCATGTGGATATCCAGTTTTCCCAGCACCATTTGTTGAAGAGAATGTCCTTTCCCTATTGAGGGATCTTGGCACTCTTATTGAGGATCCTTTATTTGGGATTTGACCATATACCTGAAGGTTTATTTGTATGCTCTCTATTCCATTCCATTTGTCTATATGTCTTTCCTTATGCCAGTACAATATTGTTTTGAATACTGTAGATTTGCAGTAAGTTTAGAAATCAGGAAATGTGAATCCTCCAATTTTGTTCTCTTTTTTTCAAGATTGCTGTGGTTATTCAGGGTCCCTTGAGATTCCATATAACTTTTAGGATGAATTTTTTTTCCTGTTTCTGCAAAACACACCGATGATATTTTCATAGGAATTTTATTGAATCTGTGGATCCCTTTGGGCAGTATTGTCTTTTTACCAATATTAAGTCTTCTGACCATGAACACAAGATATCTTTCCATTTACTTATATCTTCTTTAGTTTCTTTCAATAATGTTTTGTAGTTTTCGACATACAAGTCTTTTGCCTCCTTGGTTAAATCTATTCCTAACTAATTTATTCTTTTTGGTGCTATTGTAAATGGAATATTTTTATTAATTTCATTTTCAAATTGCTTATTGCTAGTGTATAGAAATGCAACTGATTTTTGTATATTGATGTTGTATCCTGAAACATTTCTGTACTTATTTATTTGCTCTAACAATTTGTGTTTGTGTGTGTGTGTGTATGCTATAGGGTTTTCTACATATAAGATCATGTCATTTGCAAACAGTGATAATTTTACTTTTTCATTTCCAACTTGGATGCCTTTTATTTCTTTTTCTTGCCTAATTGCTCCGGATGGAACTTCTAATGCTATGTTGAATAGAAGTGGTGAATGAAGGCATCCTTGTCTTCTTACTGATCCTAGAGAGAAAGCTTTCATATTGTCTTTTCCCCATTGAATGGTCTTAGCACCCCTGTTGAAAATCAATTGGCCGTATATACAAGAGTTTTTTTGAGTATGATATTAGCTGAGTTCTTTTTAATATATGGCCTTTATCGTGTTGAAGAGCTTTCCCTATATTCCTAGTTTATTGAATATTTTATTATGAAAGATTGTTGAATTTCTATAAAATATTTTTTCTGCATGAGTTGAGTTGATCATGTGAGTTTTTCCTCCATTCTATTAATGTAGTGCATTGCATTGACTGGTTTTTGTATGTTGAACCACCCTTGCATCCTGGAAATAGGTCTCCTGGGTCATGTTGTATAATTCTTTTAATACGCTGCTGAATTCAGTTTGCTAATATTTTGTTGAGGATTTTTGACTCTATATTAACAAAGGATACTAATCTATATTTTCATTTTTTGTAGTGTCTTTGGCTTCAGTGTCAGGGTAATACTGGCATCATAGAATGATTAAGAAGTGTTCCCTCTTCTTCAAGGTTTTGGAAGAGTTTGAGAAGAAGTGGTGTTGATTCTTCTTTGTATGTTTGGTAGAATTCACCAGTAAAGCCATCAAGTCCTCAACTTTTTTGGGGGGAAGCAGGGGTGTTGATTACTGATTCAATCTCCTTAGTAGGTCTATTCAGATTTTCTATTTCTTCATGAGTCAGTTTTAGTAGAATACATGTTTTTAGGAATTTGTTTATTTCATTTAGGTTATTCAATTTTTTGGCATACAGTTTTTTAGCATAGTTTTGCAAAACTGAAATTTTTATCCGTTAAACAATAGTTCCTCGTCCCCCTCTTCTCCAAGCCCTTGGCAACCACAACTCTATTCTATGTCTCTAGGAATTTGACTACTCTTAGGTACCTCATATAAGTGGAATCATATGTATTTGTCCTGTTGTGACTGGCTTATTTCCTTAGCATAATGTCCTCAAGGTTCATTCATGTTGTAGCATGTGTCAGAATTTCCTTCCTTTTTAAGGCTGAATAATATTGCATTGTATGTGTATACCACATTTTGCTTATCCACTCGTCCATTGATGAGCATTTGGATTGTTTTCACCTTTTGGCTATAGCATAGTATTTTGAGTCACAGTAACCTAACTTTGAGAAACATGTCTACGTTTGTGAACTTTTTGAACTTGGGTAAGTTAATTTCTGTAAGCCTCAGTTTCCTCATCCTTAAAAGAGGAATAATGATGGTACCTGCATTGTGGAGTTATTGAGTTAACTTATAAACTATATTAAAAGCACTTAACACAGAGCCTCAATTAACATTAATTATCATTAGCAGGGTGGTACAGGAGAAAGGGTTTGGCTTTAGAATCAAATAGCCCTGTTTTCAAATCTCAGTTGTCTTGCTATCTAGTTATGTAACCAAGGGAAGTTATTTGCGTTTCAGTTTCCTTATTTTAAAAATCAGAATAACAACATTCATTCCTTCATACAACAAACATTTATTGATGCCTACTCTGAACTTACATGCATTCGTCTCTGTGATGGGATACAAGTTAACAAAACAGGAAAATAAACCCATTCCCCCCTGGAGCTCACTTTCTAGTGGGGTGAGAACTGAAGCAGAAAGAATTCTTGGTCACGTGTTACACAATAGTAAGAAATAAGGCTTGTCAATCAAGACTAATAGTTTATTTAACAAGTCCTACAAGACCCTGACCTCAATTTTCCTACCAATCCCAAGCTAATATGTCATAAATTGTCCGATTCTGATCCATTCCCCACCTTGCGAGATCATTCTTAACATCACCTAGCCCAAGCCCTAAACCCCTACAAATTGCCTGCTCGAACTTCTCATTTTTAAATATTAGTAAGATTCTGTCAAGATGGTCTCCTCCCTTACTGCAGTAAATCTAATAACCTTAACTTGACTTCATCAACAGGTTTTTTTGGTGGTGGTTTGGGCAGTTGGTGGAGAATACAAACAGTAAACAAAGTAAGTCAATTATAGAGTTGTTATAAAGAGATGAGGTGAGAGAGCTAACAGGAAGAGGGCTTTGCAGGGCAGGTTACTTGACTTCTTGGACTTTACTGTGAGTGAGAATGAGAAGCAATTGGAAAGTTTGGGCCAGAGAAGTAGCATAATCACATTTATGGTTCAGAAAGATGGCTCTGGCATTGGAATTGAGAAATGACTGAAGAAGGCAAAGGAGGAAGCCAGCAGACCAATTAGGAGTCTCAGACTTGGGGGTGGAAATGAATTTGTCAAGAGGTGGTTGGATTCTTTATTTTGAAGGTGGAACCAACAGAATTCGGTGATGGGTTAGATGGGGATGTGCAAGAAAGTAGTACACCTATCTTAGAGGATGTCACAAGCTTTCAATGCCATGATGCTTGTGGTTTATCAACTAATGTTAAGTACTCAGTAAACAGCAGCCTCTCTGAGGATTTACACACATTTCTCCTCTGCTTGGAGCCATATTTCCCTGCCTCTGGCATTTGGTAAATGGAGATGACGCTTTCCCCAGGACACCTTTTCCTGAAGCCCTCAGTCAGGCTTAGGTGTCTTCTACCTGCTTCCATGGTCCACTCTCCTTTGCATGTGCTCACTTGGAGTCTGAGCACTGTCGACTGTTACTGTCCTTTACTTGTTTCTGTCCCTCTGCAGACTGCCATCTCCATGTGGCTGACTTCATCTCCTGTGTTCATTATTGAACACTCTGCACTCAGGACAAAATCTGTAACACAGCCAGCACTTAGCCTAAACTTGTTGTTTCTTATTAACAGCTTATAATAATCTGTCATGGGGAAAAAGGATAGTTCCTTTATCCCAAGTATGGAGTTTGGGGTTCATTCACAGGAATTCCACTTACATGATAAAGTCATGGAGAAAAAGCTCTCAACCATGGCTAGTTGTGGGCAAAACTGCAAAGTAGCCAAAGCTCATGGATTTTTTGCATTAATTTTGATTTTAAAAAATATTTCATTGAAGTGTTATCTTAATTGCTGAGTTTTGGGGTGTACCTGGGAGATTACTGTGTTTTTTGTGCCCTGGAAAAGTGCCTCACCCATCTCACCCTAGTCCTGATCCTGCTGGAGATGCAGGTAAATGATAAGGAAGTGATAAGAAGTTGTGGGATGTGGATTTAGGGCGTGGTATTTTTCTGAGTGTTACATGAGGAGTTTTGAAGATAAAGTCTTCAAGGCCCCAAGCTGGTTGTGTTAGTCTGCTAGGGCTGCCATAACAAAGTACCATAGACTGGGTGGCTTAAAGAACAGACATGTATTTTCTCACAGTTCTGGAGGCTAAAAGTCTGAGATCAAGGTGCCCAAAGGGTTGATTTCTGGTGAGACTTTCTTCCTCGCTTGTGGATGACTGTCTTCTCTTCTCTTTATATCTTCACATGGCTTCTTCTCTGTGCGTGTGGAGAGGGAGAGATCTCTGGTGTCTCTTCCTCTTCTTATAAGAACATCAGTCCTATTGGATTAGGGCCCACCCTTATGACCTCATTTAATCTTACTTACCTCCCAAAAGGCTGTATCTCCAAGGACAGGCACATTGGGGGCTAGGGCTTTAACATATGAATCTTGGGGGACAGAGTTCAGTCTATAACAGTGGACACTCTGTTTCCATTTAGATCATGCTGCCTGAAGCGGCAATTTGGAACTAGAAGACTGATGGGTCAGGGTTTGAATTTTGACTCTCCCTCTAATTAGCTTTGTGATCTTGGGCTAATTACTTACCCTTTCTGAACCTCAGCTTCCCCATCTCTAACCTAGGGTAATATTTCTGATCTCACAGGGAGATAAAGAGGCTAATCTGAGATGTGTGGAGAGACCTCAAACACAATTCTCAGTAATCATTAGGTTCCCTCTCTTTGGCAGAATAACTGGAATTCAGGAAACAGACATGGCCCTGTAATTAAGTTAAGGAGGCAGTTCTGCTCGTCAGCTTTAGGTAGCTGGATGGCTAAAGAGTGGCATCACACACAGACCATCTGCTATGCCTATGAATTCCAGTGGCTGCGTGCCCTTATTGCTCACAATATGAGATCTTCAAGCAGACATTGGGCAAGAGTCCCAGGCCCCACAGATATCCTTAGGTCAGACAGGAACCTCTCCACAACTGTCAAATAGGAGGGAAAAGTGCTGACTCATGGATTTGTTTCCTTCTGATTCTGTGTGGCTGTTATCATGTTCTTCAGGAAACATCAGCACACCCAGCTATTAATAATGATGATGAAATGAAGTTTATGACTAAATCCGGGGTGGAGGTGAGGGTCACCTGCCCGGCTAACCTACCCTTCTATCTGTCCAGGAAGGAAGGGACCTATCTGAAGGCAGGCTGAGAATCCCTCAACTTCACGCAACAGGGCAACCCAGGCCTCCTAAAGGTCATGGTTGGGTGGGAGGTGTGGATGTTGTCATTGGCAGATTTTCTCAACCATTTCCAAAATTCCTTAGTAGGCAGAGTCCAAATAAAGAAGCAGTATCTAAGGCATTACAAAGTCTGGGACAACGGTCCTCATCACATCACAAGATGAAGTATTTGTTTAAATTAGTAGACGACCATATTTACACCCCCAAAATAGGTGAAATGTTTTCCCTGGGGACTTGCTCTAACCCTTTACTCCTCTTTCCCGTCAAAGCATGGGAGTTCACCGATGAAAGCTCGTGCCTTCCGGTAGTTCTTCTCCTGCTCCCCCTACATCCCCTCCGCAGGCCCAACCAGTGTTGACAAGCAGGAATATTGTCACATAAAGATTTCTGTTTGATGCCTAGAACCTTCTGGAATTTGTGGTTACCAGAGTGAATTGCCAGAGAGACTCTCATTCTGTTTTTTCTCCCAGAAGGTGAAGGACAGTTATGGCCATGCCCCTCAACGAATAGGCCATCTTATGCAGTTGCCTGCGTTATTGGGTTTAGAAGCTCATTCTTTTACCCATAACCTAAGTGGAAAACTTCACTCAGGTGATGGAATAAATATGCTCCCATTGTCCGACAAATTCAAACTGAACTGACATAAGGGAAAGTTCATTTCAACTATTTTTGGTCCTTTCCCCTTATCAAATTCATACTAGAGAAGTTTTCACAACAGAATTTAATTTCCAGCATTTAAATCCGGTTGATGATTAACTCAAGGAACCCAGGAAGATTTCCTGTCGCAATCTGTTACCATAAATAGAGGAGTCAAGCTTACTAAAGCAATTAACTTGGGTACGTCACTCAACATCTACAACTGCACCATTCGCTGTGGAAGCCACTAGCCACGTATGGCTTTTTAAATTTAAACTACAATTAGTTAAAACTGAAAAATTCAATTCCTCAGTCACACTAGTCACATTTCACGTGCTCAGTAGCTACATGTGGCTTGTGGCTACTATACTGGGCAGGAAGGTGCAGATTTCCATCATCATGGAAAGTTCTCAGGGACAGAGCTGGTCTACAGGCTGAGTTTCATCACCTGAGAAGGGGGTAAAAACACCCCTCAGATATCAGAGGACATGGTGCACGGGGAAATACTTTGTATGTTGTGAAGTGTAACACAGTGTCAGTAGGCTTGCTTGTAATTTGGATGGATGCAGAGTGGATTCCAGAATTTCTAAAAAAAAGTTTTATGAAACACTCTGGCTCTTTTGGCATATATGTCTGATAGTTTTTCAAGTCAGCCCTATTTCTCCCATTATAATCAGCAGTGCTGAGAATCCACCTTTCCTGGGCAGAAAGAGAAGGAAGTCCCTGTCCACTCTAATTCTCAGATTCCCAGATGGTCCTCAAACAACCAGTGGCTCCCCCTGGACAAGCTCTGTAGGACTTCTTTTCACCCCAACCCTTAGCCTCATATTCTGAAACAGCACAGTATCTGTGGGAGGGCATAAAACTATCCTCCCTCCAGCCCCACTGTCATACATAGACCCTAGAAGCCTCTGCCCCCCACATGCTTGTCTTGGGAATTATGTGGTAGCGATGTATACTGGAAGAGGAGGGGCTTTGACCTGAAGTGGAAATGGGTTGGCTCTTGCCTGTCACTTCTTAGCTATGTGATTTTGGCATGTGACTTAGCTTCCTTGAAGCACAGCTTTTGTTTTTGTTTTCTTTAATGTGTGTGATTGGGGATAAGGCATTCACTTTGCAGGATTGTGGTAAGAACTAAGTGAGCACATGGGCCTAGAATGCTTAGCACAGTGCCTGGCATATAGTATTTGGCACATAAATGGTGCTACAATGAATGGCAGTTGTATTTACCCAAGAGCTGTCCTCAGTTCTGGGGGAAAATGGTGTTCTCTTTCTCTTGCAAAGTAACGGGAGACTCTCAGATACTTCATTGTCCAGGTGTAGATCTGTCTAAACATCTGTGGGATGGGACTAAACAGCTTCAAGTAAATGTGCCAGCAACAACATGCATGTTGCAGTAAATCCTGTTGATTGTCCACCTGTCAGCCATCTTCGCCCTCCTTCCTTCCCTTGATAATAGAATCTAGATTTTGTGTCAATGTCTGGTATTCAGGGCTCCCTCCCAGATCCAGAGTGTTGAACCTTGATTGGTCCAAGCTAATAGGTTAATATTATTTGTTTTGCCTTTGACTGATACAAGAACCATCATGTGACATCATTCTGACAAGTGAGACATAGAGGAAGTAGGGGGAGGGGGAAGCTCCAAGGAAGATTTCCTACCCATAAAAATGAAAGAATATCAAATGGAAACCCCGGACCTTGTTCTTTGACCCAATGTTGTTGTGTCATAGGTAATGACTGGAACTGTGGCCCTCTTGTGTCTGTGAGGGGACAAGCTTGAGGACCAAGGCCAACGTACCTAGATAGCAGAGGGGAAAGATGGACAGAACCTGCATCCATGATGCCATTCTGAGGCTGTTATATTAACCAATCGCAGAATCACCGTATTTCTAGGTTTCTTGGTAAGTGAGACAATACATTTATTTTGTTCTTTGAATCAAATTAAAAGTTGGAATTTTCTCTTATTTCTAGCTGACAGCATCAAATACATTTGCATTTTCCATTACTTATACATGTGCCTTATATTCCCTACGCAACTCTAATGTGCTTCTTGGATGATATGCTAAGTCTTTCATCCTTGTACAATCTCATAACATCCATTTCAGTGTCCTGCACGTGGTAAGCACCTACTACATAATTATTATTAAATGAATGTGGAAGTGAAATATGGCCCCTGAAATTACAGACTATTTCCAACAGACCCTCCACCGCAAGATATTAAGATAGAGGGTTGGTGGTGAGGGAAGGCCTGAAGGTCAATACTTTGATAGATTCTACCTTTTCCTATTCTGTATGCGGTAGATCATCCTTCTGGGAACTCTGGCTTAGAAATTTGATGTTATCTTTGACTCTTTCTTCAACGTTTACCCCTCATATCTGAAGAGTTGCCAAGCTCTGGTCATATCACTTTGGCTTTTCAGCTTACCCAGGATAATCAGGTTCTAGGGGAAATCTGGCTTATACTGTGCAAACAAATGAAACTGGTCTGAGACAGAAAGGCCATGCATTTTTTTCTAAGGGGAACTGTGTCTTTTCAGGAGGAAAGTCTACTAGGGAAGCTAAATCAAGATTCAAAGGCTGCCTAGTGGGTGGAAGGGAACAGAAAATGAAGATGCCAGAGCAATAGCCCACTGTCCCCAGTCCTCTAGATGCTGTCTCCTGGTCTGGGTGGCCCCTGTTCTCCCTGCTGCTGGAGACTCACTGTCCCTCCTTCTCTCCACATCCTTGCTGTAGCTGCCCTCTCAGCCCCTCTCATTATGGCAAAGGCAACACTGCGTTCTTTTCAATTGGTAATCATTTCTGATGATCTGAAAACGTGTTCTCACTCTTCTCACAGTGCTCAATGTCATGAAAGGCTGTATTTCTCCTGGTCCACACACACGATCTCCTCCTGAGTTAACATCGCCCCCTCCACCACTCTTCCCAATAGGCTGCTGGACAGTTAATGTGCCTCTTAGCTGAGTTTCCTAGTAAAGTTGTTACCCCGGGAGAAATATTCCCACAGGGGATGGATGGCTTTCTCTTGGAGGTGAGACAGAGGGCTTGTGCACGTACAAAGGTCTAAGAAGCTGTGGTTCTGCAGTAGGCTCTTGTGTCTTCATCCCCAGCTGGGCAACTTCCTGTGTTACTGCTCTCATCTGAAAAAGGTACACAGAGAGTTTTCAGGATGAAATCTCATTGAGATGCTGTAAGTGATTCTATCTTTGTACCAAGAAACTTTGGCTCTTTCATCCAGTTTAGAGAATAATAATTTAGAGAAATGAATAAGAGAAAGAAGAAAATGTACCAAGAAGGGAAATAAAAGAGAAAACAAGTCAAGAAAGAGAATTTAGTGATAAAAAAAATGGAAAAGAAAGTGATTGGTTAGAGGCTTAGAAAACAAGAAAGAACGGACCACTAACAACACTGAGAGCAAAGGAAGTTCACATATAAAAAGAAAATAAAAATGATCCATGAAATAGATAAAAAATGGGAATAAACCAAAGTGAAGAAGATGATGGTGTAATCTGAGAAGACTGACATATGCCAACCTGGCTACTTTTACTAAAATAATTTTTCCTAGTAAATTTTAAGAATGATTTATTGCCTAATAACTGGTAACATTCTTTATTAGGTTTTTTTGTGATACTACAAATATAGTGAACTAGCTTTCTTGCTATTTTTAAATGACAGTTGCCTGCTATGTCCTTCATGATCCTTTTCCTTGTGGAACCTAGAATTTTAGAAGTGCAAGGGGCTTGGAGAATATCTAGTGTTTGATCGTTTTAGAGAAACAGAAACCTCAGTCTGAAGAAGCGACTTGCCCAGGGTGGTGTAGCTGGTGAAACAGGGAAGTCAGGAGGTGACTGTCCTGAGCTGGGGCTCTGAGCTGGCCTGGTGCCCACTGAGGCTCACTCTTTCCCTCTAGGCTCCCGATTTGCAGACCTATTCCTGTCTACCTACCTATTAAAATTTATTTGGCTGTGGCTCATTCTTACTGAGTCTAATGAATTTAAATGAGTATTAAAAAATTACTAAGGAAGTAACGTTGTAACATGAATATAAATTAATATTAAAAACTATTACTAAATAAGTAACATTATAACATGTTACTGCATAATAGCTAATATTTATAGAAATTTTACTATGTGCTAGGAATTGTGCTCAATATTCTACATGTATTAACTCATTTAATCCTTAAATGAGTAGCAGTATAGCATGTTATTGATGGAATGATTGACAACTTAGCTAATATTTATATAAATTTTACAATATGCCAGGTATTGTGCTGTTAAGGGTTGAACTTTGTCCCCACAAAATTCATACGTTGAAGTTCTAATTCAGAATGCTTCAGAATGTGACCTTATTTGGAAATAAGCTCATTGCAGATGTGATTAGTTAAGATGAGGTCATTAGGGTAGGTCCTAATCCAGTCTGACTGGAGTCTTTACAGAAAGGGGCAATTTAGACATAGAGACACGAATAGAGGGAAGATGACGTGAAGACACAGGTAGAAGACGTCCATCTACAAGCCAAGGAGAGAGGTCTGGAATGGATCTTTCCCTCACAGCCCTCAGAAGGAACCAATTCTGCCAACACCTTGATCTTGGGCTTCTGGCCTCCAGAACTGTGAGATAATAAATTTCTGGGGGGGCTTTTTTTTGAGGAAGATTGGCCTGAACTCATATCTGTTGCCAATCTTCCTCTCCCCCCCCCGCAAAGCCCCAGTGCATAGGTGTATATCCTAGTTGTAGGTCATTCTAGTGCTTCCATGTGGGATGCTGCCACATGGCTTGATGAGTGGTGCATAGGTTGGCACCAAGGATCCAAACCTGCAAACCCCAGGTCACTGGAGTGGAGCACACAAACTTAACCACTATGCCACCGGGCCAGCCCCAATAAATTTCTGTTTTTTAAGCCACCCAGTTTGTGATACTTTGTTATAGCAATCCTAGCAAACTAGTACAGGTGCTAAGTGTTTTACAGGTATTAACTCATATAATCCTTACCACGAAACCTATGAAATATGGAAAATGGAGGGAAAAAGTTAAATACCACTAGAAGGAAGCAATCAGCCTAATCCAGAATGCAGAACATTCTTCAAGATAAATGATATGGTTTCTCCAACAAATAATGTTATGATTTTAAAAAAGAGAGAGAGAGACGGAACTGTTATAGAATAAAAGTGACTTAAGACACATAGTAACCACATCTAACATTTGGACCTTATTTGCCTTCTAAGTGAAAAAGCCAATTGTAAAACCACATCTCTGAGACAAGCAGGGAAATTGACTGTGGACTAAATATTAGATGATTTTAAAGAATTATTGTTAATTTTGCTAGATGTGACAATGGCCTGGCAGTAATGTTAGAAAACACATAGCCTGATTAGTCAAGATGGGTGAAATGGCATGATGCTTGGGATTTGGTTTCAAGGAATTCAGAAAAAAATGCTTGGGGCTAGGTGATGCATACATGGTGGTTCATGCTACTATTCCCTGTGCCATTAAAAATATTTTTGAAAATGTCCATAATAAAAAGAAAAAAATCTGTGAGATTCTACACTGCTCTTTTACAGACAAGGAAACTGAAGCTGGGAGGCATTACTAAGTGCCTTGGAAGAGCTGAGCTGTGACCAGTCAGTCTGTCTCCAGAGCATGATTCCAAATAGGTGTTTAAATTATTAATGTTTAATGACCAGATGACAGTATTTTCCTATCCATCGTACACCAATCCTCCGAGATATGCACCCTCATCTGGGGGCATCCCCGTTTCAGAGGTGGAAGCAGAGGTAATTTGTATAAGGTCACATATTCACCACAGAACGCTGAAACCAAGAGTGGAATCCAGATTTCTTGACTTCTAGTCAAATGCAGACACCAGATCACATGGCCCAAGTGCTTCAAATTTAAGAGGAAGCATTTAGGGATGGGTTTTCTGTATCGAGTCCCCTGTGGACAGCTTCCCCCTGGGCTGCTCCCTTACCTCTATGAACCTCAGACGTCCACTATGTAAAATGGAGAGAATAACCCCCCACCCTCACCCACTGTGCCAGCCTCCCAGGGCGCTGAGGTGCAAATGAAATGATACACAGGAAAGGAGGTTGGTTAACTGGAAAAATGTCGCATGAATGCTAGCCTTTTCTGTTTGAGCAGTGTCACTTACCACTTGGCCTGAAAGAGGAAAATGTGGTGCCCTCAGAACAGGCAATTTTGGAGGCAAAATGGGGCATGGGAAGGTTCTTACAAAGTCATCAGATTTACACTTATAAAATTTTGTCAGCTTGAGATAAAATCAGGGCATAGATGGAACACACTCAGACCATTCCTGGGGGTGGCTTTGAATTCCTGACCTTTCTCTTGGCCGTTGGGTTGTGGATGGTACACTTTTAGCCCTAACTTCTCAGAAGCAGCCTGTATTATCCATCAGGGCTGTCCATCCAGTTCAAGTTCACAGTGATAAATCTCATAGCCTCCAAGGGTCCTCACAAAGGTGGGTGTGGTGGGCTGATAGCATGCATGATTAAGTGCTTTCCGGTGTCAAATATAGCTGTAATATACTACAAACAGGCAGTCGAGTTTTATACAAACTGATCTGGCTGCTATCAGCTGCTCTGACATTTTATACTAATACTTAAAATAAATCTAGAAACAGGAAAGAAAGTACAGAATTATTGTTTTAAGCAGCCTGTGTGAGCTTATCTTCAAAGTGGCAGAGGTTCTATTGTATTTAGAGAAACTGCTCACTCCACTGGCATAAAGGTTAGTAACAGGAACGCTACGGCCACCGCGAGCCAGTTTCCCATGTGAGCGCTGGGCTCACCACACAGCCCTCACCCGGGCAAAGGGCTCTGTCCATTTTCATTTTCTTCTTGCTCACCTGGACCTTTCAGTGCACCTGAAAGCACCAAATACCTTTCAGAAGCAATTTGGAATTTCTCCTTAAAACAAACCAAACCATCATGGTGCTAAGGGTCATGCTTAAAGTCTGAAAGCATTTCCCCTTTTGTAACGTCGGTCTTGACCTCCATATATGGTGTATGCACGTGTATCTCTCATAGCTGAAAATGAAAGGAAGCTTGTGCTATTCTGGATTTTCTCTTTGGAAGGAGAGTCTGGGGGAGAAGTGCACCATTAAATAGAAACCCAACTTTTTAAAGAGAATATAGAAATCATCTAGCTCATTCAGGAATTCTCAACTTTGGCAATGCATTAGTCACTTGGGGAGTTTTTAAAAAATATTGATGCCAAGGACCCAATGCTAGAGTCCAATCTAATAGTTCTGGAAATTTTTTCCCTAGGTGATTCTAATGGGCAGTAGGGTGGAGAAACACTTAGTTATTCCAGGGGTTCATGAGACAGAAGCTGCACCTGAGAGTCAGAAAGGAGGGGCTGCTAGGAGCCCACAGACAGTGTGAGGCACACACGGCCAGGTTGGGACCCGCTGTGCGGTTCAGCATCTTTGTTCAACACTATAATTTATTGGTACCTTTAACTGAAATGAATCTAAGAGTGGATTGAATGCTAAATACTTAGCTAAATTTGCAAGCATTGGGCTGGGTTTCTTCCTCATAGCTCTATTTCCTAATTCAAATTACCTTTATTTCCTATAGACATAAAGGATTTTATTTTTATTTTGTCATTTCTGGAAACTCCTTTATTTCTTGGTTCCTCTTTCTTCTCCAAAACAACTTTGCATAGATTTGAGCTATGAAAGACTTTAGAAGATTGATGCTCATGTTCACTTTGTAAAATTGAATCAATAATTAAAAATAACGTGACAGAGAGAGCACAGAGTAGAACTGAATTAAGTTGGGTGGCTACATTGAGTACCGCTTCTGAGTTTACTTGTGAGAAAACTTGCTACTCCTTCTATGCTAATGTCCTCATTTTTGGTGAACGTTTTCTACCAAGTAGACAATACATGCAATGTATGATTATGGAGATTATGTTTCCAGAATTTTCTGGGATAGTCCCATTTTATATATCCAATCTTTATATTCACATAAAAAGTGAAAAGGACCTAGAATCTTCACTATTTTGATATCCAAATGATGTCTCTGAGATTATACTTGAATATTATAAAAATTCCTGGTTGGCTCATGTGTTCCAATTTTTGGTTTGGAGAAGATGGTCATTCTACAGATGCCTCTATGATGCTGATGGAACCTGCTCAGGGCCCTAAGTGTAGGTGCAGGTCACTGCTGGCCTGGAGATGGTAACTCCTGCTCTTCTGGTTCTGTCTACTCACCTGTGGGGAATGAGTGACTCCTTCAGCCTGGACGACAGCACAGTGCAGAGGCCCAGAAGCTGCTGGTCTCATCAGCTTGTCCCACATAGCACTTCTTGAAAAGTAGCAGAAGAGGCCTGGGAGGCTGCTTTGGATAGCCATGACCCACTCTTCATTCTTCATCCCCTTTGGTCATGTAACTGTCCACACTCCCTGACTCTTCTAGTATCACTTCCTCCACTATCTCAACCCCACCTTCTGTGTGCTCTGTATCCTTACTGCATCTGGAATTAGGCCTGGCCGGACACTGCCATCTCCTGTCTGGCTATTACAGCAGCCTCTTTACTGTCTTTCCTGCTTCGCCGTTGTTGTCTTCCCATTCCTTATTAACCTGCAGCATCTGGTCATGCTCCTCTCATAATTAAAAAACAGAAAATTGATTACAGGTGGACTTTAATGAGTCTCCTCCACGTACTCCTCCACATACTTTCCAACGCTACTCTCAGCCTCATCCCTGGCCTTTCCGTGGGCTCACTTTTTGCACTCCCAGCCATGGGTGCACTTGGGATCATGGATATCTGTGTCCTGACCCCAGAGGTCCTGTTCATTAACCTGGGGTGCAGCATGAGCATGGGGACTTTCCTAAGCTCCCAGGTGATTCTAATGGGCAGCCAGGTTGGGGAACCTCTGCTCAGTGTTTGTGAGCTACTTGCGTGTTCTCTCTTTTCCTGGCCTTTGCACAGGCTGCTCCCTCGGCCTGAATGTCCTCTTCCACCCACTTCTTTTGGCTACCTGTCCATAGATTACTGACAAGAGGAGGTTGTCGGAGAGTTCAGTGTTAGCTGTGAGGCAGGGCGGTCTAGGGGAGAGTCAAGGGAGATTCCACACTTAGAGGGCCAGCAAATCATCACTTGTAAGAATATGAGAGGAAGGGCGGTAGTGGAGAGGGGCCCTCCCTCATGGAAAATGGCCTTTGTCTTTTAACTCTGGCTGGCTGTACTTCCAGACCATGTTCTCTGATACAAAGGAAGATTGGAAATGAGATACTTTGGGGAGCTTGGAGGCCGTTCCATTCGTGAACTTCTTTGCCCTCTACAAATTCTTTGCATAGCTTGCTTGCTTACACGCAACTTTCTTGCCACTACGTGTCACAGAAAGGCGGGGTCCTCAGGCCTCCAGGTCTGATTTGCCTAATTGGAGATGGGAGGAGTGGAGGCAGGGAGGAGTTATTAAAACATCTTCAGGAACTGTGCCAGCCACAGTGATGACTCCCCAAAGATAGGAGCGTGTATCGGCTTTGAACAAGCCATTCTATTTGTACAACAAATGGAGAGCAATTCAGTTGATTAAAGCGGCTTGAAACTGATCATTTCCTTCACCCATCTAATTATATTTCATACTCTCCTTTCCCCCACAAGCATTTTTGACATTTTCTTCTTCTGATTCATGCAAGAACTTACAGCTTTTATCTTAGAAGACTACAAAGGAAATTTAAACAAAACCCCAAGTTCATGTAAATAAAGGGGCATTTTAGGTCAGTCCCAGTCCCAGCCCTGCATAACACACTGATTGCTATGTGCATTCCCTGGTGTTCACAGACAAGATGCAATTCAGATCACTGTGAATTTTAGATACTGTGAATAATAGTAAAGAACACAAGGTCTGGATTCATTCTGGCCCCAGCTCCTTTATTTACTAGTGTGACCCTGAGCACATTCCTACCACTCTGTTCCCCATTTTCCTCATCCCAAAAGTAGATATGGTAATAGTACCTACCCCAGAGGTTAGTGTGAGGTTTAACCCAGCAATTCCTTATGAAGAGCTTACCTCACACTTAGTAATAAATGTTAACAATAAATATAACTAAAAAAGTGTTTCAGGATTTTGTGTTTTCTGGCAGAGTCTTCATCTTAGTATTAATAGCACCACTTTCTGTAAATAGGTACAGCAAATAGTTCCCAAAAGTTAAAGACGGTACAAGAAAGTCCCCCTGTCCAAGATTAAGTCCCAGCATCACATCCGACTATCTGTGCTTGACCAACACAATCCTCAGAACACAGATTTTAGACCTAGAAATCATGTCACAGGTCCCGTTCCCTCATGAAGAGGTAAATTTCAAGTGACAGAGAGGCTCAGTGACTCCAGGTCACAGAACTGGTTTAGTGGCAGAGTTGTGATGAGCTTTTTGGGTACCATGTTTCCCCAGGACACCAGGCTTCTAAACTTCATTGAGCATAACTTCCCTGAGCACACCAGGCCAGGTGCTAATTTCTCCCATCTCACCAGCTACCATCCTATGGTGTCTAAATTTACTGGGTGTCAGAAACGTTTATCACTTCTGGAAAGACAAATTTGTAATAAAAATACAGCAGAACATTTTCATAAGGACACCTTTGCTGGCCCACATCTTACCAGCTACCACCTGAAGAACTTCGGTGTAACTTGCAGAGGTAAAGGATGAGGACTGATGGTGGCAGGACAGGAAGCAACACGTTAGAGATGAAGTATTGCACAGTCACTTCCAAAGAACGGACCTGCAAGTTTACAAGATTGAACTGAACAGATATTCAAGGTTTTACTTGAAAAGAGAGAAACACTGAGCTTTTCAATCTTATAGCTGTAGGTATAGTGGATAGTGATGTCTCATTATTGCTTACTGAGAGGGTAAAGGGGCTTCTGCTTAAATCAGTACTACGCAAGCAGCACGATCAGAGCTGTATAGCATCTAAAACTACTAGGAAAATATTTCTGCAAAAGGAGAGGAATTCA